>NC_092112.1:15248059-15380559 GCF_045679555.1 Salvelinus alpinus
AGAGAGAGAGAGAGAGAGAGAGAGAGAGAGAGAGAGAGAGAGAGAGAGAGAGAGAGAGAGAGAGAGAGAGAGAGAGAGAGAGAGCGAGAGAGAGAGAGAGAGAGAGGGGGGGTGGAATTGAGAAGTGGTGAGAGAGGAAAAGTGAGAAAGATGAAGGAAAGACTAAAGAATGTATGCCAACGAAAAGGATAGAAGGAAATAAATAAATAGCGAAAGAAAGAAAGAAAGAAAGAAAGAAAGAAAGAAAGAAAGAAAGAAAGGCCAGGGAGAAAGAATGGAGGCAGTAGGGAGCCCCTTTCTGGCTAGCAGCCAACCGAAAGCTCACTGAATTAAGGCAAATCATTTTCAAACTAACATGATTGCTAAAACCACTCTGGCCTCGCTAGCTCAATGCCTCAAATTCCCAGGGTGAAAGCTCTTTGCCTAGAATAAATGAAACAGCAAGAGCCTGAACGGGGAATGTTTACATTTGAATAGTATGAAAAATCACACCGAAATACATTACATTTCTAACAATAATAATGGCAGCAGGTGACGGAGGATCTCACATCCTGAATCTTCAGTGAAATGTCAAAAGTATTTTATGCCAGCTAGTGGTGGAGGTCTAACATACAAAACTGATCCAGGACTAGATTAAAGTCATGCTCATCCAGGTCACCTGATAAGAACATGAGGTACAGATCTGAGAGATGCACAGTAAGACTGATCAAAGACTGTAAATCTGATCTAGTATCAGTTTATAGCGCATTCATGTCATTTGATAAGAATCTGGGGTGCACGTCTGAGATGTAAGGTCTAAAACTGATTTGTGATCAGACTTGCCTCTATCTATCTCTCCCCCATCCTGAACTGTATAAAGCTGCTTGATGCATCCAGACATGCCCTGACAGAGGTACCACAGAGTGGCACTAAGCAGACATTGCAGACAGAACTAAGTTCTGAAGTCTGTTCACTGGGTTTTTCTATAGGGGCGTATGGACAGTAAGCAGGCTTCAGTGTGACTCTGTTCTGCCCATGTCAGACTTGGCTAAATCTCTTTTGTTCTGTAACTTGGGTTGAAGTCCTGACTTAAGAGCGTTGTGCGTCATTCAATGTTCTGAGCAAATCTTCCATTGATATCAAGGCATGATTTGTGTGTATTTTCAGGGATGAGCACGTATTTCTAAAGTGAATGCTCGCCCTTAAGGACAAAAGTAAGGCAACAAATCAATGTGTAGTTTTCATGTTATTATGACATAACAAAAATATTACAAATCTGATCGAATTGAAATGTGGATTTTGCCCACACATTCCCATGCACAAACACTGCAAACACTACTCCTTTCCATTTACAGTAGATGCAACCAGAAGCTGTTGTGAGACTTACTATTTTCAGATTCTGCTTGACAGTTATTATGAAGTCTCTCTCTCTCTCTCTCTCTCTCTCTCTCTCTCAATTTCAATTCAATTCAATTCAAGGGGCTTTATTGGCATGGGAAACATGTGTTAACATTGCCAAAGCAAGTGAGGTAGGTAATATACAAAAGTCAAATAAACAATAAAAATGAACAGTAAACATTACACATACAGAAGTTTCAAAACAATAAAGACATTACAAATGTCATATTATATATATGCAGTGTTGTAACAATGTACAAATGGTTAAAGCACACAAGTTAAAATAAATAAACATAAATATGGGTTGTATTTACAGTGGTGTTTGTTCTTCACTGGTTGCCCTTTTCTTGTGGCAACAGGTCACAAATCTTGCTGCTGTGATGGCACACTGTGGAATTTCACCCAGTAGATATGGGAGTTTATCAAAATTGGATTTGTTTTCGAATTCTTTGTGGATCTGTGTGATCTGAGGGAAATATGTCTCTCTAATATGGTCATACATTGGGCAGGAGGTTAGGAAGTGCAGCTCAGTTTCCACCTCTCTCTCTCTCTCTCTCTCTCTCTCTCTCTCTCTCTCTCTCTCTCTCTCTCTCTCTCTCTCTCTCTCTCTCTCTCTCTCTCTCTCTCTCTCTCTCTCTCTCTCTCTCTCTCTCTCTCTCTCTCTGAACTGCTTGTGTTCACTTCAGGTTTGCTATTTGGAACAATGTTGTTGTTTTTCTATTTCACCACTCCTCGCTGACATCTAGGGTGCTCGAGCAAGGTGTTGTCGAGCTTTCTTCGCGCTTAGAGTTGGTGGTATAATTATGGTTCCCTTCACACACACACAGTCTCATTCATATGCACACAAATACACACCCAATAAACACTATCTCTCTCTCATACACACATACACTGACACACACAATACACACAGCATAGCCTAGGACCTTGTCCCTGGCTCAGCACAAACACACGCACACGCACACACCCTTTCCCGGCTCACACACCTCCACTCATAAATCCTATGTGTGTTTGGGCCTTGCGCCCGTGCCTCCTCATACCTTACTGTGGATTATAAAGCTGTTACTGACAGGTGCTCAGCACTCCCCTAGCAGCAGCCAACCAGTGCGATGAATCAAAGCGAGCACTGCAAGTGAAGGCAGAGGGCAGCGTATGTGTGTCCTAGCATGGGTGTGTGGAGAGAGAGAGAGAGAGAGAGAGAGAGAGAGAGAGAGAGAGAGAGAGAGAGAGAGAGAGAGAGAGAGAGAGAGAGAGAGAGAGAGAGAGAGAGAGAGAGAGAGAGAGAGAGAGAGAGAGAGAGAGAGAGAAAGAAAGGCAATCTGTCCAAGGGCACTCACTCGACAGGAGAAGAGACCCTTGAGTCCCACCACTCTTCATTCCTGTAGCTGAGGCGAAGGGACAAGCAGCAAGTCTCTCACACAGTGTAATTAGTGTAGTGTATTCATCACCTCTAACACTATGTTCTACATCCTGAAAAGAGTTTCCTGACAAGGAAAAAGAAGAGGTCGACAGAGAGAGAGGAAGATGACGGGGGATTGAGACAGAGCGAGAGAAAGAGAGGAATACGAGTGAGAGAGAGAGGAAGATGACGGGGGATTGAGACAGAGCGAGAGAAAGAGAGGAATACGAGTGAGAGAGAGAGGAAGATGACGGGGGATTGAGACAGAGCGAGAGAAAGAGAGGAATACGAGTGAGAGAGAGAGCCGAGGTTAGATGGAGGGAAAAACACAGAGAGAGGGAGAGAGGGAATGTGAGAGAGGAAATATCAGAGAGTCGATCAGTTACGTAGAGGTTAGAGAGAGTGAGGAGGAGGGGGAGAGAGTTGATCCGTTACGTAGAGGTTAGAGAGAGTGAGGAGGAGGAGGAGAGAGTTGATCCGTTACGTAGAGGTTAGAGAGAGTGAGGAGGAAGAGGATAGAAGGAGAAATCTTCACATCTGTAATTAATCTTTCCTTCAGCAGGGATGGGGCGACGCAGTGGTGAGCGATTATTTATATACAGCAGTCTCAACGCTGGGGCTATCAACACAAACAGCCTGAGGGCTGCAGGGTAAGAAAGGTGTGACTGATTAAGTCAGTTAGTGCACAGGCTGGAGAGTGAGAGAGAGAGAACGAGAGAGATGGAAAGAAAGAGAGAGAGAGAGAGAGAGAGAGAGAGAGAGAGAGAGAGAGAGAGAGAGAGAGAGAGAGAGAGAGAGAGAGAGAGAGAGAGAGAGAGAGAGAGAGAGAGAGAGAGAGAGGGGTTCCCATCCACATGCCCTTGTGGGATACCAACTAAGCAGTTGTATTGACTATAAAAGGTGTGTCGAGGGAAGGGGTCCTGGGGGCACTGCTTTAAAGACTGTCAGATGTTTTTAGACCTCAAAATAAGTCAAATGTCAAGATTGGTCCCTGTCCCACGCCAACCAGCTATACGCCCCAAACCAAATGAACGGTAAAGATAGGCACCCAAAAGAAATGAGGAAATTAGAAGGTGCATTGTGTGCAAGAGTATGAGCTGCTAATTTGTGTGTGTGTGTGTACTTCATGTTTGTATTAGTCTCGGTGTCTGTTCGGAACACAGTAGTGGTGGTAAGAGACGCTGAGCTGGCTCTGACTGCCCTGTGTCTCTGCATACATTAACCGTATTGACCAGCGGGGCAGCCCAGGATGGAATCAGTCAACAAACAGATGTGGTCAGCCCACATCGCTGAAAATGACTAACCGGCCACGGCCCTGTGCATCCCACTGGCATATTATCAGAAACAGCCTCATCCTCCATAGAGATTAGATCTATGAAACAGGACTGAAACCCTACATATAGATGTTTTTCACAAAGGGATTTTAGGTGGATCATTTTGGGGAGCCAATGAAAGCATAATTTTCTATCAAAATTGAATATTCCTTTCTAATTAATGCTAGTGTTCGTCAACAATTATAATTCTCAACCTCTTGTGTCCAAGGCCCACAATTATCTCAATGGTAGTACCAAGTCTACATACAGCAAATAGTCAGGTTTTTATTGTGTAGTATAGAAAGCACTTTCTGGTCCTTCAAGACAAAGGGATTGCCATGAGCAAATTATAGCTGACAAAATGTCTATCCACCATGACTAACCTAACTACAGTGTAGCTTATTCCAACCTGTTAACCAATCACGAGCCAAGCCTATCCTATTGACATGGCGATCAGCGAATCTGTGCAAGTGTCCAAGACACCAAGAGTCACTTACTTCCAGCGGACTAGAACAACTTAAAAGCTCATTTTGAAAGTACAGTGTGTAGAAATACATGGGGGGATATGGTGGCGTCGTGGCACACAAACATTAATACCATAATCCTATGAAACAAAGCATTAGCCCATTATGCAAATGATATGAGACAGACGAGAAGATTGAGCCGCGTTTCATTTGGTTCAGCTGCCCACCTCTGGGGCCATTATGCTGGATTTGTAACTACTGTATTGTTGAATGCACAAGGCTCAATGCAGTGTGATTATGGAATAGCAACTACCCGTCTCTCAAAGTCATCCCTGGAGTCTAGGAGAGCACCCGACCTCCACACTTTGGAATGGACCTCCAAAGCAAGTTGCCATGGCAGCAGGGTTGTATTTTACAAACATATTAAGGGGGATGGAAGGATGGAGGATGAAGAATGGAGTGAAGTGGGGTTGTGGGATGGATTGTGAAAATTGGGGCTCTTCACTTTCGTCTATAGTAGGTGACTGGTTTATTGCTATTTGAAATCCATTGACATTTTTTCAGGAAGGGCTGAATTAAACTGTAGTATATTGTATACATTTTTTGTCAGGTTGCTTACACTGTATGTAAGAAGCGTCAACCACATGATGGTCTACAAACAACCCATTCTACTTTCAGTTGCATCCCTGGGTATTTTCATATTGCATGTAGACGCTAAGCCACCGCTCCTTAAAATATTTCAGACTGATTCACCCCTGACCCTGTTGGCTTCCCTCTGAGACTGTCCAGTCGAGTGGTGGAATCGAAACCCCAGGACCCAAGCAGTGTTGTGACAGTCGTCCTCCCACTTGCCGGGTTGGAGCTGGCAGTGTGGTAAAACAAGTCGTGTTAGGAAGGAGTACTCACGCTGGCATTGTAAAAACAGGACATGTGGAGGCTGCCCATGTAGAGGCTGCCCATGTAGAGACTGCCCATGTGGAGGCTACCCATGTGGCGGCTGCCCATGTAGAGGCTGCCCATGTGGAGGCTGCCCATGTAGAGACTGCCCATGTGGAGGCTGCCCATGTAGAGGCTGCCCATGTAGAGGCTGCCCATGTAGAGGCTGTCCATGTAGAGGCTGCCCATGTGGAGGCTGCCCATGTAGAGGCTGCCCATGGGGTCCTACAGCAGAGCAGCCCTTCTCTTTAGGTCTATGTGTCAAAGACAAATGCTGTTTCTCATGATTTGCTGCACTGAGAAGAAATTCACCTACGATATAGTCAGATATACACTCACCAGACAGTTTATTATGTACACCACCCCGTTCACGAAAATGAGTCAAGTGGCCATGGCTTGCTATATAAAGCAGGCAGACAGGCAGACAGGTATTCAGTTACTGTTCGATTGAACGTTAGAATGGGCAAAACGAGTGACCTAAGAGACTTGGTATGATTGTCGGTGCCAGGTGAGCAGGATCCAGTATCTCAGAAATGGCCGCCCTCCTGGTCAAGAATGGTGCGTCAAGCAAAAAAAAATTCAGTCAGTGGCAGTCCTGCGGGCGAAAACAGCTTGTTGATGAGAGAGGTCTAAGGAGAATGGCAAGAATTGTGGAAGCTAAAAGGCGCGACACAAACAGACAAATAACAGCACAGTACAACAGTGGTGTGCAGAAAGGCATCTCGGAACGAACAACTCGTCGATCCTCGTCACGGATGGGCTATTGCATCAGACGACCACACCAGGTTCCACTCCTATCAGCTAAAAACAAGACGAAGTGGCTCCAGTGGGAACGTGATCACCAACACTGGACAATTGACAATTGACAAAACAATGCCTGGAACATGACAGTGAGTTCAATTTACTTTGAGTGGCCTGGTCAGTACCCAGACCTCAACCCTATACAGCATCTTTGGGATGAGATGGAACAGGCTGTTCGCAGCATGAATGTACCGCCATCCAATCTGTAGCAACTGCGTGATGCCATTGCATCAGCATGGACCCACGTCCCTGTGGAACGTTTCCGACACCTTGTAGAATGCCCCGAAGAATTCTGGCTGTTCTGTGAGCAAGGGGGGTGGTCTGACCCAGTACTAGATGGGTGTACCTAATAAACTGTCTGGTGAGTGTATGTCCACATAGAACTCCCTTAAGCTGAATTTCCATTCTTTCAAATGCACCGAAATCCAACAAGATGTGCGCTATAGCACACACAGTGCATAAACCAGTTGGATGCGTCCAAGTTCTTGCCTATGTATAATGCGTCAGCTACTGTATCTCCAATAAGTCAGTGTGTGTCAGATAGGTATATGATCTATCTGTTTCGGATGATCCATCCCTCGCAGGACGGTTCACTCCCAGGCTTTTGCCCTGGCATGGCTCTCAAAATCTGCTCGGCGGTGCAAAAATCCAATCTGCTGGGAGAGAGAGGTTTTATGACTGTAATGGTAATCTAACCTTCAAAGATTTACAGATAAAAGGAGAGTGGTCTCTCTCTCTATCTCTCTCTCTCTCTCTCTCGTTCGTTCTCTGTGTCTTAAAAAAAGGCTGCCCGGGATGACTTTGATGTGATCGTAGGTTTAATACTTAAGGCTCTCTGTCTCTCGCCTGGTGATTTCTGAAGGGCTTTTCCTTTGGTATGTGCTGTAACGTTTTAAGGGTGGAGGGGCTTTGAGAGACAGCACTGGTGATGGAAAGCACTTTCTAGAAATTCTCTGTGAAGCGGCTTCTGTGTGCTTTGTGGCATTGTATATCTGTGTTGTTAATGTCACTCGTATGTCATGCTTTTTCCCGCACAGACCTTCTTCTTCCTAAAAATCTATTATCCTACCAATTTCCCACTGTAGATTTACTCTGTAGTTTTACTCTGTAGTTTTACTCTGGCTTTCAAAGCACTTAAAAGAAAAGAAAAAAAGAAATCATTTTGAGTGCTCTCATCTATGAAAAGCACTTTCCTCCATCCACCTCTGTAGTATTTATCCTATTCACATCATGATATTGTGCAAAATGTTTCTCATACCGCATACTCCTATCATACCAACTGTCCATTTCAGTTTCCACCTGGTTATATGGGATGTTACACATACACCTATAGGTTCTATAACCTAACATATAGGTTCTATAACCTAACCTACACCATATAGGTTCTATAACGTAACCTGCACCATATAGGTTCTATAACCTAACATATAGGTTCTATAACCTAACATATACGTTCTATAACCTAACATATAGGTTCTATAACCTAACATATAGGTTCTATAACCTAACCTGCACCATATAGGTTCTATAACATAACCTGCACCATATAGGTTCTATAACCTAACCTACACCATATAGGTTCTATAACCTAACCTGCACCATATAGGTTCTATAACCTAACATATAGGTTCTATAACCTAACCTGCACCATATATGTTCTATAACCTAACCTGCACCATATAGGTTCTATAACCTAACCTGCACCATATAGGTTCTATAACCTAACCTACACCATATAGGTTCTATAACCTAACCTGCACCATATAGGTTATATAACCTAACATATAGGTTCTATAACCTAACCTGCACCATATAGGTTCTATAACCTAACATATAGGTTCTATAACCTAACCTGCACCATATAGGTTCTATAAACAGCACCATATAGGTTCTATAACCTAACATATAGGTTCTAAAACCTAACCTGCACCATATAGGTTCTATAACCTAACCTGCACCATATAGGTTCTATAACCTAACATGCAACATATAGGTTCTATAACCTAACCTGCACCATATAGGTTCTATAACCCAACCTGCACCATATAGGTTCTATAACCTAACCTGCACCATATAGGTTCTATAACCTAACCTGCACCATATAGGTTCTATAACCTAACCTACACCATATAGGTTCTATAACCTAACCTGCACCATATAGGTTCTATAACCTAACCTGCACCATATAGGTTCTATAACCTAACCTGCACCATATAGGTTCTATAACCTAACATATAGGTTCTATAACCTAACCTGCACCATATAGGTTCTATAATCTAACCTGCACCATACAGGTTCTATAACCTAACCTGCACCATATAGGTTCTATAACCTAACCTGCACCATATAGGTTCTATAACCTAACCTACACCATATAGGTTCTATAACCTAACCTACACCATATAGGTTCTATAATCTAACCTGCACCATACAGGTTCTATAACCTAACCTGCACCATATAGGTTCTATAACCTAACCTGCACCATATAGGTTCTATAACCTAACATATAGGTTATATAACCTAACCTACACCATATAGGTTCTATAACCTAACCTGCACCATATAGGTTCTATAACCTAACCTGCACCATATAGGTTCTATAACCTAACCTGCACCATATAGGTTCTATAACCTAACCTACACCATATAGGTTCTATAACCTAACCTGCACCATATAGGTTCTATAACCTAACCTGCACCATATAGGTTCTATAACCTAACCTGCACCATATAGGTTCTATAACCTGACCTACACCATATAGGTTCTATAACCTGCACCATATAGGTTATATAACCTAACCTGCACCATATAGGTTCTATAACCTGACCTACACCATATAGGTTCTATAACCTAACATATAGGTTCAATAACCTAACCTACACCATATAGGTTCTATAACCTAACATATAGGTTCTATAACCTAACCTGCACCATATAGGTTCTATAACCTGACCTACACCATATAGGTTCTATAACCTAACATATAGGTTCTATAACCTAACCTACACCATATAGGTTCTATAACCTAACATATAGGTTCTATAACCTAACCTAACATATAGGTTCTATAACCTGACCTACACCATATAGGTTCTATAACCTAACCTGCACCATATAGGTTTTATAACCTAACCTACACCATATAGGTTCTATAACCTAACCTGCACCATATAGGTTCTATAACCTAACATATAGGTTTTATGACCTAACCTACACCATATAGGTTCTATAACCTAACCTGCACCATATAGGTTCTATAACCTACCCTGCACCATATAGGTTCTATAACCTAACCTGCACCATATAGGTTCTATAACCTAACCTGCACCATATAGGTTCTATAACCTAACCTACACCATATATGTTCTATAACCTAACCTGCACCATATAGGTTCTATAACCTAACCTGCACCATATAGGTTCTATAACCTAACCTACACCATATAGGTTCTATAACCTAACCTGCACCATATAGGTTCTATAACCTAACCTGCACCATATAGGTTCTATAACCTAACATATAGGTTCTATAACCTAACCTACACCATATAGGTTCTATAACCTAACCTGCACCATATAGGTTCTATAACCTGCACCATATAGGTTCTATAGCCTAACCTATATGAACCATATAGGTTCTCTTGTACCTCCTTTCGTTGGATTTCATTGAAAGAATATAGAGGCCATATGCACGCACTCACAACCAGCACACGCACGCACACACACACACACACGCAGACACTCACACACACACACACACACACACACACGCACACACACACACACAGACATCCAGAGTAGTGGTATTGTGAAGGCTGTCAGTTCAGCCTTCTCCTCTTCTCCTCCATGTTTGTTGTTGACCTTTCAGTAGAGAATGCCTGGCCTACTTGCTGAAATAGATCCTATCTGATAATCTGGCCACCTGCTGAAAGGGTGTCGAAGTGGATTGATTTGGTCTTTGCGTGTGCAAGTTCTACTTTTTCTTTGAAGTGGTAGGCTACTTTGAACTAGAGCTTTGGCTGATGGGAAATATAGCATGATAAGACCACGACTACAGCTGGCTGTAAAGCGTAATACATCCAGGCCTACAAGAAACTACAGGAATACATATTTATGATTTACGTAGTTAGATTTTGTCCTGCTATAGTTGTCTGTCTAACTCAAATCCAACATCAATTTCAGTTTCCAATGAAAATCGGAGTCAAATTACAGACAGACACAGTTGCAATTTTTAGAACTGGAAAAAGAGTGTGGAGGCATTGTCAAAGTCCCAAATGGCACCCTATTCCCTACATAGTGGACCAGAGCCCTGTGGGCCCTTGTCAAAAGTAGTGCACTATATAGGGAATAGGTTTCCCATTAGCGACGCAGTTCTGTCAGACACAAACTAGCAACTCTATATTAATCCCTGAGACAAAGATTTATGACAAGTGTGTCAATCTCACCAGGATAAAAATAGTAGTCCAACCAAATAATGACTGTAGCATATGAGTGAACGTTACGCTTGACATTTGAGGTATGTTCTCTTACACTAGATACAGATTATTATTTCACAGTGCTGGCAGAAAATATCCTCAGTGTCAGAGTGTGAAATCTTTCTCAATAAGTTTCCTTGGTTCGCTCAGGGAAACACAAGTATTTACTTTCTCTCTGTCTTCTACCCTTCTTTCTGGATGCACTCTAAACAACCTCCAAATACTACAATGTAGGAAGTTAAGGAAGTTAACCTAGTCAGCTAGTTGGCATGTAGACTGCTCAAACTTCATTCTGGACAGAAAAATTCACTTTGAGGCTTTCATTTAGGTTGTTATGCTTTTAGTTTCCAATGTCGTGTTCCAGAGCTAAGGAACATCTGCATCATCATTTCCATAGGCTGTCAAATGGTAGCTAATGTGTGAAAAATATATATAAATTACTTATCTCCCCACTCCAAGTGACTAACCCAGGCATCCATCACTGACATCTGAGGCTAGGGCTACAAGCAATACTAGCAATATATATGGATTGCCAGCAGCGACAGAGTATTTTGGTAGCCTGGGAAAAGGCTCAGAGATTTTGACACGAACAGTACTGGAGGGCTGAATAAGTAATGGGGCAGACTGTATCCTGCCTTCCCCTTGGAAGTGGAGAAGGAGACTACGGCTTAGATATAATCTGGACCGAGGAAGATCTGCGTTATAGCGCGATTGGCATTTAAAGATTTCCAATTAAGCCGACACATGCAGCGTTTACGGTGAATGCAGTCTTCCTTAATTACCTTTAAAAGGTATATAGCCTTAAAACAACCAAATGGGGGGAGGGAATGTGTTGAGTCTCTGGTCATGTAACTAGTTTTAGGAAACTAGGCATATGTCGCACATCACTACTTTACAGGAGAGGAATTTGAAAATAAACATGTATTTTTTTTATCAAAATTAGTTTTTTTTTGCCAGAAATGTCCTCTGGAACATGAGCATTTTCCTGTGCTTTAATAACAAACTTGTATTCTATCTGTAAATACCAGTAAAACTGTTAAATTACGAGCCTAGTTGGTTTAGCCACGGAAAAGACAGGGACTTTCCTGCTAGCCATGATTGGCTGAGACGTAGCATGCCTCTGTCTATAACGTGAGCTGCTCATTATGTGTTGATAGTCCTTTCTACTGCACAGTTTTTAAAGATATAACGTTAGTCATATTTATTTTTATTTCACCTTTATTTAACCAGGTAGGCTAGTTGAGAACAAGTTCTCATTTGCAACTGTGACCTGGCCAAGAGTTTTGCTACTTTTCTCAACAACATTGATGCCCTGAATTTAGCAGACCCTATCGACAGATTAGTTGGGAAAAAGTGATGGGCTACTTTCTGCATACGCCACGGTCAGTGTGAACCAATGTTACTTGACACAACACTGGCCAAACAAACCAGAGTTAAATGGTTCCAGCTACCTGCAGATTCATACTACAGCTATGACAATTTTGTATTGGTAGTAGTATGAGTTGGGATTATTCCGGTTAATTGTTTAGCTAGCTATTTAGCTACATGTCTAAACAAGACTCTACATGTCTAAACAAGAGAGATGATCACATGACCCATCAAGATAGCCAGTTATGTCTGGGGGTGGTTACGACCATCTATTGTATTTAATGAACATGTGTACATGTCTAGACAATAGTGACTTATCCACTTAGCTAGATGTGGCTGGGGGATTGATTATAGCATTTCCTTCACATGACCCATCAATTTAGACCAGTGTGTCTGGGTAAGGGTCATCTAATAATGATCAAATATTTATATCTGTACACTTCCTGTTTTTGATATTGCTACTATGCAAGTAATCATTTCACTGTACCGTTTACACCTTCTGTATCATGTGCATGTGACAAATAAATGTAGTTTTGTTTGATATAGTGTGTGTTTACCAGAGATGGTAATGTGAAGAACAACATGATCTGCACCAAAGTCAGATTAGGATATGGGCCAAGGACTAGATAACATGGATTTTTACCTGGAGTTTTTCCTTATTGTAGGCTACTACTTTTACCACTTTTAGTCTTGAAATCTTTGGTTGTTTACTAAACTACTCACTCGGTTTAGCACATGGCCTTACATGTGAACCCTTTCGAGATGGGTGGGGCTGAGGCTTAAGAGGGCGTGAACGATGCTGAATTGGTGTAGACAAAGAAGAGGTCTCCAGTAGGGATACCAAAACATTCAAGTGCCATTTTCTCAAAAGTGGGGATACAAGTTTATCAGCTTTCGAGGCAGAATTACTTTCCCATTGTTTCTCAACTGCAGTGTTTGATATACCATTTTCTAGCTCTGAGTCTCTACTTTAATCCAATGTAAAAATCACAATTTCAAATGTCGCTACATAAGACCCAATCGAGGCTGTTGGTCACATATGCCCTATTGGATGGGTCCAATCCAAGACAAAGGTGGATATAACCATTATTTGTATGATGTGTAGCAGGTTTGGGGTCAATTCGAGTTGAAGGCAGTCAATTGAGGAAGTGGTTTAAATTTCAAATGTAAAAACTTTTCGATTGAATGAGTTATTGAAAATATATGCCATTTTTTTTATTACTGAATTGAAATGTCAGTTCACTTCCTGAATTGACTGACCTGATATGTGAAAAGAGGCAGCAGTTTCAAAGTGGATTGCGTCATCGATCAAGCGACAAGTTCACAAGTCTCTGAAATCTACATATGCATATATCACCCACAAGGCTTTTTAGGGTAAAGTATGGCTTTGACTTACCTGATGAAGAACGAGGCTGCAGCGGAGGGTGTGTGGCTGGTTTGGGTGGGGGTGGGGGTGGGCTGGGGCTGGGGGACGGTAGGAGTGATGGTGGCATAGTCGTAGATGGGGCTCCCAGGGGCAATGGGCATGTAGTTCCTGTATGGATCAGGAGCCAAGCCTGGTGTCTGGACAGGGGGAGAAGAGGGAGGGGGTGGGTGGGGAGAGAGAGATAGAGAGAGAGACATGAGCATCAACCAATGTGACAAAAAAGTATAAAAATTCTGCATCCAACTTCAATGTGTATTACCATGACTTGCTTTCAACAAACCAAAACATTTAATGAAGTCAAAAAACTAAACAATTTGCATAATATGCTCTCACAGTCAGAGAAGCCTGTTGGGGAACTCAGTTGGGGAACTCAGTTGAGCGACAGCTTTGGTTGATGTGGCTCCTGCAGTTGTGAGCAGGAGTACCAAAAAGCTTAGGGAAAACACATCACGCAAGCCACTCCACAGCAGGAAATGACCTGTGTAACATGGCTACCGTTCATTGTCACTCCATTTGCTGCAGCTGCAGGTTGGTAATCTTGGTCCTTTACTCTCACTGCTAGCTAGTCATTAGCTTATTAGCTTTGGTCATTAGCTTTGGTCATTAGCTTTGGCCTGATTACCGACTCACACTGTGCTACAATATGGTTAGCGTTGAAAAACTGATAGAGTCCCATCCACTATCACTTGTTCTAATCATCTGTGACTAAACTATGAGATGACATAGGATATATAATTCAACCAGATTGACGTGCAATATGAGAATGACAGGGAACTTTTGAGTGTTGGACAAAACACAGCAGTCGTTTGTATGCCATTTGATTTAACAGAGATAAACCATTTGTGCCAATCATCTCATAGGCTACTGTAAGTTCACAAGTCAACGCAGCCCTTCCCACAATCTCCATTTGTCCTTGTTCTTTCAAATGAGCAAGATGCATCTTTTAGTGTGCTGTCTGTTTTTTCTGGTGACGCCTGTTGTTGGAGATGTTATATTTTTCTCTTTCTGTTTCATTTTTATTTTTCTCTTTCTGTTTCATTTTTGTCTTTTAATTTCTCTCTCTCTCTCTCTCCCTCTCTCTCCCTTTCTCTCTCTCTCATCCCTTTGGTCTATAAGGAAATGAAGAAACTGGGGCAGGCATCCACTCTGTACTCATCACAGTGGATTACCGCGGCGATGTCTGCGGAGTGCCGACATTTGGCGGGGAGTCCATTATTCAGTTCTTTGACTGCGGCGTTGGCGCGGCAGCTAACAGGATTACAGAGACGCACGCCGTTCGCCCCTCCACGGAGGGCGCCGCCACACAGAGAGAGGACGGAAGTAGTCAACAACAAAAAGCTGCCACACTGACACAGCCAAGACACCCCCAGCTGCCACACTGTCACAGATGCCCCTGTATTGCTCTTAAAGTGATTCTAGGTCTCTGAGTAAAAGAAGGGCCAGTACCTGGTAGTTGTATATGTAAAATGTATGTTAATACATACAACTATAATTGTTGATGGCCAGCAATTTGATCTACTGCAGGGGTTGGCAACAGGCGGCCCGCGGACCAATACCGGCCCAGGAGTGATTTATTTTGGCCCCCCAAAGTGAATTTTTTTGACTGTAAAATGAGTTTAATTCAGGGAACTGTTCCCAAGTATTCCCATGAATTAAAAAAAAGAGACGTGGTTATGTCTCAATGTAATAAAGGAATTAAATTATTGTTATTTTCAAATACAATCTCTTTTTTGGGCTTAGTTGTGGTCAATTTGCAGTGTACAAACTATTGTCATTGTGTTCTACCGAACCACCTTCTCTGACAAAAATCGTCCCGCGGCTGAACCTAGTTGACTACCCCTGATCTACTGCTTTTCTGTTGGCAGTAACAGAGAAATTGACTCAAACGTAAGATGCAGTGGTCAGGGAATCATCATTTCTCATAGGTCAAGTTCTATTTTCCTTACAATTGTTCCAATCCTAATGAAAAGAACAGTATTTTGGGGGTTCTTCCTAACAAACAGGGTCTTCCCCCAATCTATAGATAGTATTTACATTGAGATAATGTATAGAATTAAATACCTTATGAAAAAGGTAGAGCAAGCTATTATTTCTTTGTTAATCTTTGGCATGTTACATCATCATCACCCCCCCAATCACCCTCCCCTCAATCACCCCCCACAAAGACTGAAAACATACATATCTATATGGTTGTTGAAGCATGTCTACAGTACAAACAACAACAGTACTCGTTTGGTAACTTGTTTTTCCACCCCAGGGGTAAACCATCTGCCGACTACACCTGATAGCAGTGCTATTTATATAACCCCTAATAGGAGCGCACTAGTCTGACAGACACATGTGACCATGGGAAGAGGCACCTTCAGTATGGTTTCAAAGGTGCCCTTCGTGACACACTCGCGTTTTAATCATCTCCAGGGTGCCACTCATAGACGCTGTAGCACGTTTTTTTCTCATTCTATAGCATGGCAGTTTGAGTGAGCGTACCTGTACGTGACACGCGTGTGCTAAACTACATATAAGATAATGGCAACAAGTAACCCAGATGCATTACGCTTTGCTATTTTTGTTTCCGAGCTTCAATGGAAGTCACAGTGAATAAGCCGCGAGGAGGAATGTTGCAACTTGGAAGTCAGACCCAGTCCAAATGGCTGATGGGTAGATAACGAGCTGTAGATTGAAGAATAATGCTGTCTCTTCCTCGCAGTGGAACAGATTACAGAGATCCAGAATCACTCAAACACCCACATCCCACTGAACAAGACTGTATATATTACCACAAACTCCTCTCACACATCCTATAATAATTCAAATGTAGAGGCTGGCCAGCAGAGCAGTAGCCTATTAATGGCCAGCAGGAAATCTACATTTGGGTCTAAATTGGAGGTCCATATTTGTATGATGTAACGGCTAGGTTATGGTGTTAGGGTAAGGCAGTGGGTGTGAAGAGCCGGGGTGGCTGGGATGTTACCGGGTTGGCTGAGGTGTAACCAGAGTCTGACAATTCCATACAGTACTGGCCCTTTGCACCTCTAGGAACTAAAAGCAATAAGTCAAGTCACATGACTTAATAAATTATGGAACTGGGTCATTCACGGTGCTATGGCGGCAGTTTGGCCTTGTGGTTCACCCGTTAGTCAATTCTACATTTCTTCAGCTCAGAATATATCATTTACGAGACTAGTATCTTTTCAGTGAGCGTGCTTTGCCATAATTCCTTGTTGTTAGTGTATGAGGTTTGAGATTTGTAGTTTTACCATTCACAAGTAGAAAATGTTTCTCTCTTTTTTCCATTCTCTTCTTATTCTCTTTCTCTCTCACTCCTTCCCTACCCCTGGGAGGTGTGCAGGGTTGGAGAGTAACCGATTACATGTAAAGGATTTTTTTTTAACGGTAACTGTAATCTGTTACGTTAGCAGCAAACATATTGCAATCAGATTACATATACTTTTGAAAAACAAAATGTTTACTTTGAAGATTACTTTTAAATTCAGAAAGGATGTTTGCGATATAATCTTTGACAATTTTCTGTTTTCTCAATGACATTCAAATCAGCTTCGAAAAAAGGCGCATGTTTAAATTTGTTCCACCTGAGCGAGTCTGACCACAAGTCAGAGACCACTAGGATGACACACCAAATGTGTTTGATGGATCGCGGGAAATGAGCAGGAATAGGCTTTTGTAGGCTACAGTCCAAGATATGTCTTCCAATGGTGTGACTGCTGTCGGCATCAAAAGATTATCCAACTTGAATAAACGCTTGGAGGTAAGGATGACAGCAGTGGTGTAGTCTACGGCAATACGGATATCACTTATTATTGATATATACTGTACATAGCGCATTGATGTGAAACAATGCTACTCTCTCATTTAGCTATTTGTGCTTTACGGATTGTGGTTGTTGTGGATGGCTGTTCACAAATCTAAATGTTTATTTGAACCCAATAATGTTTGAATTCAAGAAGTTTAACCTGCCTATCAATCATTGTTTTTGAAACCAGTGGATAGCCAGTGAAAAATGTGCTCTTGCAGCAGCTGCATAGTGCGGACCCAGCCTATGGAACAAAATTGAGGTTTTTATTGCTCAATCTAATTCATGCTGATTAAAATAAAAAATCCATCGGCCTAATGGACACATGCTCAAACTCACACACTTTTGATAGACTTAAAGGGGCAATATGTAGTTTCATCCATTTTTGGACTTATAAATGATATATATATCCATTGATTCTTGAAGAATATAACTTATGCCTCATGAGCTTAGTTCAATTGTAAATGTAACAAACACTGTATAGCCTCATAACATGGTTAAAACAATCATTTTGATATCATGGATAATCAGTCCTTGCATCCATAGCTCTGTCTATTAGTCTGAGAGGGGTTTTTAACAAAACTGAGGCGGGGTGGCATTTTGTAATTGTTTTGTAATTTGCCCTTTTAAAGAGCTGCATATTATCAAGATATCAAAGTGTCACTAACAAAAAGGTAAATGATAGGCCCATAGCAAATGCAGCATGTGGCATTCATTTTCACATCTAAATAGCACTTTAGTAGTGCTCAAGCATGCCATTCCATGAGAGTAACATTTATTTTTCGACTTGAATCAATGAGCCCAATCAGTCTTCCATGACAACAAAATCATAAACAACAGAGTAGGGCTGGCTAATAAATCCTTAGTTTGGGGTTATGATCAGGTTAAACAATTTTGTTAATCTATACTTCCATATTTTCGAATCCTATTCTTGAAGATCAAGGGGTATAACATTTATTGGAATGACTGGAATTCTGATAGACTTTGGTTTTTAAATGTAAAGATAAATTGAATCGTATTATTATATGTAGTAGAAAGCGATGGGTTAGAAGAAGTCTACATAACCAACCTATAAATGTAACATCCATATATGGCCAGCTATGTAAACTTTAACATTGATTTATCCAATAGATGTTGTTCAATTGTTCAACATACTATATTGTCTTCTTCTAATGCCTCTTAACTTCTTATGGCTGGGGGCGCTATTTTCACGTTTGGATGAAAAGCGTGCCCAGAGTAAACTGCCTGCTACTCAGGCCCAGAAGCTAAGCTATGCATATTAGTAGATTTATATAGTAGATTTGGATAGAAAACACTCTGAAGTTTCTAAAACTGTTTGAATGACGTCTGTGAGTATAACAGAACTCATATGGCAGGCAAAAACCTGAGAAAAAATCCAACCAGGAAGTGGGAAATCTGAGGTTTGTAGATTTTCAAGTATATGCCTATCCAAGATACAGTGTAAATTTGGTCCGATTGCACTTCCTAAGGCTTCCACTAGATGTCAACAGTCTTTTGACTAAGGGGTCTGGCAGAATGCCATGAGCTAAATCACACGCGCTGCGTTCCCTTTCATTTCTAAAGACAAAGGAATTGTCTGGTTGGAATATTATTGAAGATTTATGATAAAAACATCCTAAAGATTGATTCTATACATCGTTTGACATGTTTCTACGAACTGTAATGGAACTGTTTTGACTTTTCGTCTGGACTAAGTGCCTGCGCCTTGTGAATTTGGATTTGTGAACTAAACGCGCAAACAAAAAGGAGGTATTTGGACATAAATGATGGACTTTATCGAACAAAACAAACATTTATTGTGGAACTGGGATTCCTGGGAGTGCATTCCGATGAAGATCATCAAAGGTAAGTGAATATTTATAATGCTATTTGTGACTTCTGTTGACTCCACAACATGGCGGGTATCTGTATGGCTTGTTTTGGTGGCTGAGCGCTGTACTCAGATTATTCCATGGTGTGCTTTCGCTGTAAAGCTTTTTTGAAATCTGACACAGCGGTTGCATTAAGGAGAAGTATATCTTTAAGGGGAAAGTTATCTAAAAGTAACTGAATGTAATCAGATTATGTTACTAATTTTGGGTAATCCAAAATTTATGTTAGTGATTACAATTTTGGACGGGTAACTAGTAACTGTAACGGATTACATTTAGAAAGTAACGTACCCAACCCTGGAGGTGTGCAATATTGGCACGGCTGTTCCGGGGCAGACCCAGGCACCGATGACAGCGGGAAGGTCACTCTAGGCAACAGAGTGCTCACGAAATGTGATGCCTATGGGACTAATTGAGAGGGAGGAACCCTACAGTGTGCCTGCCATCGGGTTGGTTCAAAGGGACCTGTTGGTGATTTGAAGCAGAAAGCTAAACAACTTTCTTTGTCGATCAAACCTTTCACAGTTTGTGAGGCTGTTTGTCTGCACCTGGTTTTCAACATTGTGCAAAAAATACATCTTTGATCAGCAGTTCACCCTCTTGATCCTTTTCTGCTTGTCAACTAAGTCTGATATAAATCCCATGTGTAGGCTACAAAATAAAAATTTAACTAATAATATAGCTTGCTTTGTTGGTATGTGTCTAGTCCTTCTCTGTTCCCCAGTAATCAAACATTTTAGTCTTAGTAAATTCAATGTTTAGTGAATGGAACAATTTATTTGATGGAAAATGCTTATATTCGTCTAATAATACTCCTATATCTGTCTGTATATTTCAGCATGGTATACTGAAATGACTACAGATCCTTCTCTGAATCCCCATCTTTGATCGTGTCCTTCATAATCAGAGCCCAGTCCAAAATGGGGGAAGGCAGTGAAGCGTGAGGTGTGCCCACTCCTCCACTCAACCCAAGCCAAGCCTCCCAGATGGATGTCAGACGTGCTTATTCACCTCAGGTGAGAACCAGGTCCCATCTGTCAGCACAGAGAGGAGGGAGGCATGATCCTGGCTTCCTTTTCCTTTGTGTTCTCTTCCATTTGTCCTTCCCTTGTTTCTCTCAGTCTCAACATAAACCAACACCTTTCCCTCTCCTCCGAGAATTTGGTGAGTCACTTTTCTGGTAAGGGCAGCATTCGAAGGCTGCAGACGGCATTGAACCATCTGGCTCGGCCGAATGGGGTGGTGTCTCCTTAGAGCGTTACTGACACGTCTCCTTGTCTCCAGTGCCCTCGCCTACCTCCTCCCTAATTAAATCAAGTACCCATCTTTCTTTCTCAGGCCTCCCAAATCCTATGGCTTCTGTAGTGTTCTGAGTTATTTTGCTTGAAATGGGAGGAGAACATTTTGAAATTAACAGCCCACACACAGGCATATACACCCTTCTAGTACCGGGTCGGATCCCGTTTGCCTCAAGAACAGCCTGAATTATTCGGTGCATTCTATAAGGTGTCGGAAATGTTCCACAGGGATGTTGGTCCATGCTGAAGCGATGGTATCATGCAGTTGCTACAGATTGGATGGCGGTGCATTCATGCCTACGAACAGCCCATTCCATCTCATCCCAAAGATGCTCTATTGGGTTGAGGTCTGGGGACTGACCAGGCCACTCAGGTAAACTGAATTCGCTGTTATGTTCCATGCAATGTTTTTCCACTCTTTTTCCTGGTTGTTGTTTTTAGCTGATAGGAGTGGAACCGGGTGTGGTCGTCTGCTGCAATTGCCCATCCGTGACGAGGATCGACGAGTTGTGCATTCCGAGATGCCGTGCTCACACCACTGTTGTAGTGCGCTGTTATTTATCTGTTTGTGGCCCGCCTGTTAGCTTGCACGATTCTTGCCACTCTCCTTTGACCTCTCTCATCAACGAGCTGTTTTGGCTCAAAGGATCTTCGCTGGCTGGATGTTTTGTGTTTGTTGCATCATTCTCGGTAAACTCTAGACACTGTCCTGGGTGAAAAGTCCAGGAGAACGGCCGTTTCTGAGATACTGGATCCGGCGCGCATAGCAACGGCGATAATACCACGCTCAAAGTCACAGGTTACTCATTTTGCCCATTTTAACACTCAATAGAACAGTAACTGAATGTCTTGATGCCTGCCTGCCTGCTTTATATAGCAAGCCACGGCCACTTGACTCACTGTCTGTAGGAGCAATCCATTTTCGTGAACGAGTGGTGTACCTAAAAACTGTCCTGTGAGTGTAGATCAGGACACACACACACACACACACACACACACACACACACACACACACACACACACACACACACACACACACACACACACACACACACACACACACACACACACACACACACGGCCCCCCCACACACACACACACACACACACACACACACACACACACACACACACACACACGACACACACACACACACACACACACACACACACACCGCCCACACCCACAGTACACATACACACACACACACACACACACACACACACACACACACACACACACACACACACACACACACACACACACACACACACACACACACACACACACACACACACCGCCCACACCCACAGACACACATACACATACACACACACACACACACACACACACACACACACACACACACACACACACACACACACACACACACACACACACACACACACACACACACACACACACACACACACACCACCCACACCCACACACAGACACACACACACACACCCCACCCACCCACAGACACATCCCGCAGCTACTCACGTACACGCAACCACATGGCCACAGACACACCCGTGGCTACTCACGTACACACACCCACATGACCCCCACCCACCCACTCACAGACACACACACCTGCCATACGTCCACTGAAAGGTCCCTACAGGGGCACTCAATTCTCTGAGGTGTCCAACTCAGGTTTTTGTATAATTGGGATGCGATGTGCCAGCTCAAGGTCTAATTGCTTTCAGACACCGAGAAGGAATAAGGGGATACGATTGGCTGCCTTAAGCGGCACACGTTCAATCAAAAGCATTAGCTGTCCAACTCTTGGCAGCACAGAGGCACTTGTTGACATTGGAGGGAGTGGATGCTAACAGATACACAGAAAATAAACATTGAGAACAGATTGCCTGTAAGTCCCAACAGCATAGCAAATGAGCATACAACATACTTAGGATCATTATTATACAATACATACTAGGTGGATATACATACTGGGTGGATACACATTCATATTCTGTTTTCAAAAGGAGACAAATCTTTTCTTAGGTTTTTAGAGCACACATTGGGATATCAGGTGAGATGTTAAGAGACAAAATACATTATTAAAGGTATCTGACTGGGTAGAGAGGTTCCAAAGAGGAAGAGGAGAAGCGAGAGGTTTCACTTTTGCCAAAATCTGTCCAAAATAAGCCATATGAGCTTATTTTGGAACTAAACTTGTCACCTGCCTTCCCGCCTTTGGGACAATGACTCCCATTGTTGGGGCGGAGACAAGAGCATCTCGTCCTTATATACAGATCTCTGGTATATCCGCTGTAAAACAAGCTCTGACCAGAGGCTACCATGAGGCATAGAGGTCAGCCCTCACTGAAAACTATTGTAGCTGTCAATCGACACAAAAGACAGAAGATAAGCCAATCAGAGCTGTTCTCTGGTCCATCAGTCGTCTCGATGTCATCCTCCACACCCAAATCGTCCAATCAATCAAACCACTCAGTTTCTCATCCGTTTCTTCTCTTCAATCAAGAGAAATTGGCATGAATCCCATTCTGACCCACAGCCTCCTCCCCCACTTCGCCGCAACACGCACTTAATGCCGTTGTCCAGCACTTCACAAATCTCACCCGCGATCAATAGCGACCATTCTCTCTGTAGATTCTACAATGACCTCAGACAACATTTGCATATCCAATCCTCTCCCCATTGATTTCTGGCCCTCATTACAACCCCATTACAAACAGGACTGTGATGCCTAATCTATAGGAGTGCCTCTATGGAGCGGTATACAGTTAGCATGGTTATGCTTTCAGTGTCTGAAACGAATCCAGACTCACTTGGCATGGGGGCTCGTGGCGGCCAGGAGGTCATTCCCGTGTTCCCAAGTTTAATCAGCCCATCACTGGAGTTGGGAGTTAGTTGGCACATCGATGGATGGTACTTGTGTGGCGGTAAGGTCAACAATGGCCCTCATCAGCATGATAATCCTACCGCATTGAGATGACCTAATGTTCAATCTCCGGGTAGGAAGGTCAAGTGGTGTTTGGAAGGCTGTGATACCGGCTCGGAGGGTATTGTGCTTAGAGTGGGCAATCTGCTTGTTTAATGACTTCTGATGCAGCCTTGGGGTGTACTTTATTGTCATGGCCAACATCTATCTACCTGGGTTTACCTAGGACTGACTGGACTGCCATCACAGGAGATTGGTGGCACCTTAATTGGTGAGGACGGGCTCGTGGTAATGGCTGGAGCGGAATAAGTAGAATGGTGTCAAATACATAAAACACATGGTTTGATGTCATTCCATTCGCTCCGTTCCAGACATTATTTTGAGCCGTCCTCCCCTCAGCAGCCTCCACCTACTGCCATCCTTTTTCATGGGGATGAAGTCCGTCACTTGAATTGGCACTAACCAAACAACCTTTTGAGTTGTTTATAAGAAGAGTGTAAAAAGGAAGCTGAACTGAGTTGCCTGTAACTCTCCGGTGATATGAACCTCAGCTTTGTTTACCTTCTGTATTCCTCAGTGGACTGTGAGTCAGAGGGGATGGCATTTTAGTTTTGTACAGGCTAGATGATGTAGTGGTGTGTTAATTTAATTACGCCAATATACGGATAGTTAATTTTTCTAGATCAGATAATGTCCTGAGAGGGATGCCCAAAACAGTACAAGGTGGATTAAAAGTTATCTGACTATCTACTATGCATGATTATTCTGCTATGAACGGAGTAGGAGGTAAATGTTAAAAAGTTCATCTCTAAAATAAGTGATATGACAGAGACTCCCAACTCCACTGTTTCTATTGAGCTATGAGCAGGCACCTGCCTTGACACTGGTCATGTCGCCCCCGAGTCCTGATTAACACCCCAAATGACATCATCAGAGGGTGACATCTCATTCAGGCAGATGAAGGCCCCCTGTGGTGGCAGCCCTGTCATGCCACTTAACTGGAGTGGTATTCAAGACACCTCAACCTTGAACTAGGAGTGCGAATCATGATGATATGATTATAGGGCCAGCCATAAAATTGACACTGGGTCGTTTAATGAAGCCTAATAAATAAGTGGCCTGAAAAAAATTACATAAACTACAGTAGTTTCAGTCAAATACACACTATTCCAGAGAGATGGCAATGTCATGCTTGGCAACCAAACTCCTAACAGAAGCCATGGATGGAGAAATAAGTCCTTTCCCGTTGACTCTGGTCACAACTCCTAACTCTTTCTAGAGTCACAGCAATTCAAATTGTTCTGCGTTGCCAAGGTAACAGCAAAACCAAGGTCTTTTCTCAGTACTGAATGGTTTTGTAATAGCACATGGAGTATAAAAAAAGTAGAAGTGTTACCGTGCAGCACTAACCAAAGTGAATGAAAATGGTAGCCATTCTTAAATGAAAATGGAGGACAAATTCAAGGTGTCTTTTTTTGCCAAAAAAACTATGCATTTCGGCTTTGCTAGGTGTTGCTAGGTAGCTTTCAGACGAAAGACAAACACAGGTCTGAATACATTTCAGAATGTTTAAAAGACCGAAACTGTATGAATGAAGTCTAGCCCAAAATACTCTAACCTAAAGAAAACAAAAGAGAATATGAACTTACCACAGCAGAATGAGGATGATGATCCCTCCTGACACGAGAGACTCTCCACACTCCCTCCAGAAAGTGCTGTGGTATAGGAGTCACCGTGGACTTGGACCCTCCCATGTAGCTGCTCTGGATCCCACCCCAACCCTGGAGTCCCCCCCTGAACCTTTCCCCAGGAATCTGATCATAGAACCTGGGTGGCTGCTTGGCTGGCGAGTCCTCCATGGACCAGTCCTGGCAGGGTAGGGTGACCACGCTGTGGGCGGCAGGGCTGGGGGTCAGCCCTGAGGAGAAGGCTCCAGGATGCAGGTCGGGCATGTCTCCGGTGAGGCCCAAGGCTTTCTGCAGGGCCAGGCGTCTCAGTTGGTGAAGGGCAGTGCCACAGACCTGGCAGGTGCTGTCCTCTCTAGCATACGGGCCCCTATGTGGACACTGGAGGTGCTGGAGCTTGTCAAACAGGAACACGGCGAAGCCCGGGTCCTATGGAGAAACAACGAGATTAGAGTCAACCCACGAGTCAGATCTCAAATATTCAGGTTTGTACAAGATCTAACCATTTCTCTTATCTCTGATATGCCATACTGCTACTTATTCAAAAACATATATTACAGTATTCTATTAAAAGACAAACACATTACATAGCCTACATACATGCAAGCAGACACACACAGGCTCCAGGCGGATACCATCACAGAGGAGTGCACACCATCAAGAGCTAGGGTAGTCATGACTACCATATCCACTGATCAACTCAATGAAAGATGGGTATCCAAGAGTCTCAACGAATACAACATAGCTTCAGGAAACAGCTGTATAAGGATGTTAGTGATGCGCGGGTTGAGTCATAACCTGCAGTCCCCGTGGATATGGGTCATGAAATATTGAGAGAAAACAATGCATTGAAAATCCATAAATGTACAATTCTTGTTCAATTCATATCTATAGGCTACATTGAGGTTTTTCTTTCATTATTTTTATCTGTGCGTAGTCTAAGTTTTAAGGCCTAACTGTAGCGCACCAAATACACGGCAATTGCCAAATAATTTGGGGCAGAAAAAGTTTACGTTGATCCACTGAGGCAAAAAGGAAAAAAGAGTTTAATTCAATAAGAGAAAAGCTGCGAAATAGAGAGTTTAAAATAAATTGAAGGGAGGGCTAGAACAGTAGCCTAATGTTTGGGAAAGATTTGGTGAAGTGGTAAAATAGAATGATAGCAGTGTCGACTATGTCACGTGTGGTGATTGTGAGGCGCCATACACATTTGAGATTCACAAGAGCAGGACTTCAAAATGACGCGTCAACGGAACTGTACTGTTCAGATGGGTTGAATGGAATAGTAGCCGAACTGAAATCTTGACGCTGACTGTAACCTCTCACATAGTCTAATATAATATTAACTCCTGCAGAATTAAGTATTTCTTGCAGTGAAATTATGTACCAAATGTACATTTTAACTCGGGAAAAGGAGTGGAGAAATATAATTTATTTAATTCAGCATCTTGAGAGAATGAATGTGCGGTTAGGGACCATCTGTAAAGGTGCTACCCTTAATCTGCATCATAAAAACGGATAGTATTTCAACCACGGTTACGGACTGTCTGTAAAGGCACTATCTTAATCTGCATCATAAAAGCTGATAGTATTTTAGCCACTTAAATGTACATGTTGGGTAGTTTTCACAGCTTTTATTTCCTTAAAACCAGTGAAACTGATGTAATTTTTTGAGTTTTTAATTTTCTCCCCGGTCCCTAAACATCTTTGCTGCCCGAGAGAAGCAGAGATGAAAGATAAAACTTTACAGATGTCAACTAGATTGAAGCATTCATTCTATTGATTTATGACATTATTCTGGTGAGCAAGGATTCATTTAGTCTTCTAGGGCAAGAAGTATTAACAGAAGAGAAGCAGCAAGCCCTGAATTTTGCACTGAGTAAAGGGTCTGAAACCTTATGTAAATAAGGTATTTCTGTTTTTTATTTGTAATAAATTTGCTAACATTTATAAAAACCTGTTTTTCGCTTTGTTATTATGGGGTATTATGTGTAGATTGATCAATTTTAGAATAAGGCTGCAACGTAACAAAATGTGGAAAAAGTCAAGGGGTCTGAATACTTTCTGAATGCACTATACTTGCCGGCTACCACCCGGTACTCAGCCCTGCACCTTAGGGACTGCTTCCCTTTGTGCATAGTCATTTAACACTGGACACTTTAATAATGTTTACATACTGCTTTACCCACTTCATACAGTATGCATTGGACTAGTAACCGAAAGGTTGCAAGATCGAATCCCCGAGCTGACAAGGTAAAAATCTGTCGTTCTGCCCCTGGACAAGGCAGTTAACCCACTGTTCCTAGGCCGTCATTGAAAATAAGAATTTGTTCTTAATTGACTTGCCCAGTTAAATAAAGGTAAAATAAATAAATACAAAATAAAGTACAGTACCTTCAGAAAGTATTCATACCCCTTGACTTACGCCACATTTTGTTGTGTTACAGTCTGAAATCAAAATGTATAAAATACATGTTTCTCACCCATCTACACACAATACCCCATAATGACAAAGTGAAAACATGTTTTTAGAAATGCTTGCAAATTTATTGAAAATGAAATAAAAAAATATCTAATTTACAAAAGTATTCACACCCCTGAGTCAATACATAGAGTTAGAATCACCTTTGGCAGCGATGACATCTGTGAGTCTTCCTGGGTAAGTCTCTAAGATCTTTGCACACCTGGATTGTACAATATTTGCACATTATTCTTCAAAAAATTCTTCAAGATCTGTCAAGTTGGTTGTTGATCATTGCTAGACAGCCATTTGCAAGTCTTGCCATAGATTTTCAAGACGATTTCAGTCAAAATTGTAACTAGGCCACTCGGGAACATTCAATGTCGTCTTGGTAAGCAACTCCAGTGTATATCTGGCCTTGTGTTTTAGGTTATTGTCCTGCTGAAATGTGAATTTGTCTCCCAGTGTCTGTTGGAAAACAGACTGAACCAGGTTTTCCTCTTGGATTTTGCCTGTGCTTAGCTCTATTCCATTTATTTTTATCCTAAAACACTCCCTAGTCCTTGCCGATGACAAGAATACCCATAACATGATGCAGCCAATGCCATGCTTGAAAATATGAAGAGTTGTAATGATGTGCGCTGAGAGTCGGGAAGCAAGTTCAGGGTGTGAGTGTTTTAATAATAAAAGTAAAATAACACAAAACAAAACAAGAAAACACGAACAACGCACAGAACTGATACAGGAACAGAAACAATGACGACTAGGGAAGAAACCAAAGGGAGTGACATATATAGGGTAGGTTATCAAGGAGGTGATGGAGTCCAAGTGAGTGTCATTATGCGCCTAACGCTGGTGACAGGTGTGCGCCCTAACGAGGAGCCTGGTGACCTAGAGGCAGGAGAGGGTGCACACGTGACAAGAGTGGTACTCAGTGATGTGTTGTATTGGATTTCCCCCAAACATAACGCTGTGTGTTAAGGACATAAACTTAATTTCTTTGCCAAATTTATTGCAGTTTTACTTTAGTGCCTTATTGCATACAGGATGCATGTTTTGGAATATTTTTATTCTATACAGGCTTCCACTCTGTCATTTAGATTAGCATTGTGGAGTAACTACAATGTTGTTGATCCATCCTCAGTTTTCTCCTATCACAGCCATCACAGTCAAATCTGTAACTGTTTTAAAGTAACCATTGGCCTCACGGTGAAATCCCTGAGCGGTTTCCTTCCTCTCCGGCAACTGAGTTAGGAAGGAAGCCTGTAACTTTGTAGTGACTGGCTGTATTGATACACCATTCAAAGTGTAATTAATAACTTCACTATGCTCAAAGGGATATTCAATGTCTGCTTTTTTTTACCCATCTACCAATATGTGCCCTTGTTTGTGAGGCACTGGACAACTTCACTGTTATATGTGGTTCAATCTGTGTTTGAAAATGACTGCTCAACTGAGGGACCTTACAGATAATTGTCTGTGTGGCGTACAGAGATGAGGTAGTCATAAACAAATCATGTTAAACACTATTATTGCACACAGAGTGAGTCCATACAATTTATTATGTGACTTATTAAGAAAATATTTACTCCTGAACTTATCTAGGCTTGCCATAAGAAAGGGGTTGATTACTTATTGACTCAAGACATTTCAGCTTTTCATTTTTAATAAATTTGTTAAAAAAAAATATATATATAATTTTACTTTGACATTATGGGATATTGTGTGTAGGACAGTGACACAACATCTCAACTTAATTCATTTTACATTCAGGCTGTAACACAACAAAATGTGGAAAAGGTGAAGGGGATACTTTCTGAAGGCTCTGTATATACTGTATTAGAGTCAAGGATCATCCTAAATAACTACTGCTGTACTCACCTTTTTTTAATTAATATAATAATACTAATGTCTATACACACCATCATATACATACTTATATTGCTCGTTCTAATATTTCAAAATGTCTTAATTCCTTTCTTTTTCTTTAAAAAAAATAATATTTGTATTGTTTAGGTATTACTGCACTGTTGGAGCTAGGAACATAATCATTTTGTTACACCCACAATAACATCTGCAAAATATGTGTACGTGACCAATACAAATGTATTTGATGTATCTAATTATAGAGAAGTTGACTAACCAAAATGTTGGAAAACATAAGCAGAGACATAGACCTAAAAGTCTGTCAAAAAATCTCTCCGCCATCTCTGACTGTACAGCGCATTTTCTATATCTGCAGATGGTTAATAGTAAATGCGGGCAAGTGAAGGTGAACAAACATCTGACCCGCACATCACTAAAGGACGTTACTCTAACAGAAAACTGTTCAGACCAAGACATTTAGAGCCTACCTAAGGGCTCAGATCGGTAAAAAAAGAATCCCTCCTTAGCAGAAAAGATAGGATGAGGCAGAGAGAAAGGATAGAACACGCAACAAAGATTTTTTGCTCAAAGGTTTCCTTCCTTGATGGGTGGTGTAAGATATCTGCAGGGGTAAATATGAATGTGAGCCAAGAGAAAGACCTGAAAAACACCCGCTGTACTGTACTACCTTAACATGTGATTGAGAACATCTTTTTACAGAATAGGGTAGTTCAACAATGTCTAGTAATATCAACACAACAGGTTGTTGAGTACTCATGAGGGATAGATTACTGAACTCATCGCTAGACACCTTTTATAAAGGAAATAAATGCAGCTGAACACATCTATTACCATCACCAACACTCAAACACTGTGAGTGAAATGTTTCCCTTTCAAATCATTATTCAAACACCTTCCCAAGAAGTTCTGATTCTGAACAGTGACTCCCACATCTGAGCGAACTTGAACGCACACTGAACTCACGACAGCTGCTCGCAGTACCTCAACAACACACAATGCACAACTCCTCTATCCTCGCACTGGACATTGTATAAAAGTTGATTTAAGGTTGGTAATAAACTGTGCTTGGCCCTGCCTGCGGTTGTGTCTCAGGCGTGGGTGCAGGGGCGGGAGCGGGAGTTCCCCTCCTATATGTCACTGATGTTTATGTTGTGTTGGAGTGAGCCGGAGGTCAGGAGCAGAAAGAGCCATCCTCAGCAACAGCGCTCGGTGATTGAGTGCTTTTGTCTGGGGCAGCGGAGCATGGGAGTGGGCTGACAGGGGGTTGGGGTCTGGTGGACAGGCTTTGCCAGATGCTGCAATCTATTCAAGGTTCCAGGGAGCTCTGCGTTCCAACAACCTGTTCGTTATCTGACTTTGATCACTTTTTGGGATAATTTTTTTTTACCATTATTGAGAATGTCTCTCGTGTTTTTGTGCACAATGTCATGCCAGAGGAATGAGTGGTTCTTCTGAAAGAGACAGCCTTATCACACGAGACACGACTGGTGGATGAGAAACCAAATACAATGGGACCCAAACTAAAAAAAAGGCAAATTGAGTTAGTTATTGCCTTCTGTCTGGAGTCTGGACTCAAATTCTTGTATATCAGTTCTTGTGTGTCTGTATGGTAATGCATAACAAGCACTGGTGTGTCTGTATGGTAGTGCATAACAAGCACTGGTGTGTCGGTATGGTAATGCATAACAAACATTTCCCGTAACAATGATACAAAACGGTCTGGCTTTTGTCAGTCTATAATCTACGTTTTAACAGCTGTCGAGCTTCTAAAAGTCCTGCACACAGATGTAAGCTCCCGGTAAGACCCAGAGTCTCTCAAAGACCATCCACCCTCCCCCCTGACTCATCAATACCCACTTGTGTAGAGCAGGCCCAAAAACAATACCATTGGAAGGTCTTCTCACTTTGTCCAGAGATTTAAGAGCATGCTGTTGGCTGTGGTTCCTACTGTCAAAATGGATGTCGGAGTCCTTTGCCAGGAGAAAGAGCAGGGTTGTGACCTTCCTTTGTAATGAGTCAATGCCTTTGAATGGAAGCATATCTCCATGTCTTTACTCCGTGCGCTGGGCCCTGCATGCCCATTGACCCAGACCCGGGTGGCAGTAGCCAGGCACACGTTGGAAACACTCCAGACAAGAGGCTTTTGTGGGGAACGTTGCGATAGTTTACAACCCCAAACCTGCTCATCATTGCCTTTGTCTCACGGCCCATTGAAAGAGACAGACTGTGGAGTCTGTTAAGAGGTGAGGGTAAAGGTGTAATATTGTACATCTGTTTGAAGGGATACCAAAGACGTGAGTGACGTTGTTCAACAAGTGTCAGTGACGCTGTCAACGGTGGCGGTGCTGAAACATGGTTTCCACATTTGAACTGACACAAGACAGTCCAATATTATCATTCTAATATCACACTAATATTGAAAGGATAGTTATTAGCAGAGTACACCTCTTGAAATAATCCCATTTCTATGCCTTCTGGAGGAAGCGTCCTTAATGAATTTACACCATGGGACTTAACTTGTAAAACAACCAGGGGAGAATGACTTATGGTTATTGATGACAGTGTCACCTGTGTAGAGAATGAGAGCTGCAGTACTGTCACCTGGGTTAGGAGTGGCTTCACTTTATAGATCTCTCTGAAGAGGATACACCTGTGTTCAAACAGTATTGAAAGTTATGCTCAGACATACATACAAATACTGTGTGTAAACTGTATAGGTTTCTGACTACAGTGATATGATAGGGGACAAAGAGATGTTTCTGATTACAGTGATATGACAGGGACTAAGAGAAGACTACTGTTTCCAACATACATTCCATCCCAGTCTTCATGTTCTCTGCATTCTGTCCGCTTCCTTCTCTTTACAAACAGACCAGAGGGGAAATAGTAGGTCTACACTATACAGCAGCAAATTCTAATCTATACTTTCTCACACAAGTGTGTCTCCTGCACAGTTTATGGACTTCCTACCACAGCCTGTTGAGTTAAGCCGTTAACTAGCCACACAATGCGGCCATGTTTTCTTAAACTCCTAACGCCGACACATACAAATACGGGTACCACGTCGTTAACAGTCGATGCCCAGGGTGTTTAAACAACAAAACAATGGTGTTTCCCCTTTCTCCCTTCTCCTAATGCTTGAGAAACTGTTGAGACAGACGTGACTATTCTTTCTAAATTGGCCCCTGGTACCATACAGCCGCCTATGAGGGTACAGTGGTTCTACAGTGGACCAGCTGGAGTCTGTGCGACTTCTAACCTCCTTGCCCCTTACTTTCCCACAGGTACTGAGAGAGCTTGGCCTACTGTGAGGCCAACAGAATGACCTTTTGCATGTTTTATCAGATGTAGAGATGGAGGTCAGGAAACCAGAATAATAGCCCTATCTTATACCATACAAAGCCCAAATACTTTCTTCCCCCAAAAATCAATACATACATTTTTTTGGGGGGGGTCAATTGGTTGTAAACAAAACGAAAGTATGAAATATAAATACCAGTAGCATATGGAATATTGATAAAGAGCATGGAAACATTTTGATTGGAGCTGTCTTTACAACTGAATAACCTATATGTAAAAGTTATACAAATGTACAATAATACTTGCTCTACTTTTTCTAAAGGTTGATCACACATCCATCACATAGTGGCTAAAGACATAGTCCTTGTTATAGAAACATATCATTTGTAAAAAATAAAAAAAAAACAACAACACATGCATAAACAGTATGTACAGTTGAAGTTCGAGGTTTACATACACTTAGGTTGGAGCCATTAAAACTTGTTTTTCAACCACTCCACAAATGTCTTGTTAACAAACTATAGTTTTGGCAAGTCGGTTAGAACATCTACTTTGTGCATGACACAAGTCATTTTTCCAACAATTGTTTACAGACAGATTATTTCACTTATAATTCACTGTATCACAATTCCAGTGGGTCAGAAGTTTACATACACTAAGTTGACTGTGCCTTTAAACAGGTTGGAAAATTCCAGGCCTACCTTCAAACTCAGTGCCTCTTTGCTTGACATCATGGGAAAATCAAAAGAAATCAGCCAAGACCTCAGAAAAAAATGTGTAGACATCCACAAGTCTGGTTCATCCTTGGGAGCAATTTCCAAATGCTTGAAGGTACCACGCTTATCTGTACAAACAATAGTACGCAAGTATAAACGACATGGGACCACGCAGCCGTCATACCGCTCAGGAAGGAGACGCATTCTGTCTCCTAGAGATGAGCGTACTTTGGTGCGAAAAGTGCAAATCAATCCCAGAACAACAGCAAAAGACCTTGTGAAGATGCTGGAGGAAACAAGTACAAAAGTATCTATATCCACAGTAAAACAAGTCATATATCGACATAACCTTGAAAGCCCGCTCAGCAAGGAAGAAGCCACTGCTCCAAATCCGCCATAAAAAAGCCAGACTACAATTTGCAACTGCACATGGGGACAAAGATGGGACTTTTTGGAGAAATGTCCTCTGGTCTGATGAAACAAAAATAGCCATAATGACCATCATTATGTTTGGGGGAAAAAGGGGGAGGCTTGCAAGCCGAAGAACACCATCCCAACTGTGAAAAACTGAGATTAAATGTATTTGACTAAGGTGTATGTAAACTTCCAACTTCAACTATATATATATATATACACACACACACATTTATATACACATATTCACATTTATTTACACGTATAGAGCCATAGGCCTTTATACTAGGATTGCATTCAACTGTGATCATTATTGCACATGGCAGTGCATATGGTTCAGCACGTGGAAGGATCATTTCCCACCAAAATGTAATTTATAACATGTTTGAACATGGATAACTAAGTACACTTAAGCAATGAGGCCCGAGGGGGTGTGGCAAACGGCAAATATACCACAGCTAACGGCTGTTCTTACGCACAACACAACAGCCCTTAGCCGTGGTATATTTGCCATATACCACAAACCCCCGAGGTGCCTTATTGCTATTATAAACTGGTTACAAACATAAGTAGAGCATTAAAAAAATGTTTTGTCACACCCATGGTATACGGTCTGATATACCACAGCTGTCAGCCAATCAGCATTCAGGGCTCGAACCACCCAATTTATAATATAGTGTATATCACTGCATTCAATGTCAAGTAAAACAAACAGCGAACTTTTAAACCTGAACTGAACATTAGAGAATTTAGTTATTTTTTTTACCTTAAATTCTCGGCCCTACCAGGTCTTATACCAGCTCTTATTTTCTCTCACGACAGTATTGCTCTCCAAAAACACCAGCACGCAGGTGGGCCCACAAGCGCGAGCAAGGACCCTTTCCAAGCGTGGGAAGAAGTTCCTCAGCGTGCTATCTACTTAACTTTTCCAAAACTAACTAAACAGAGACGAACATAGTGGTCTCTCTACTCTCTCACAATGTAAATCACATAGCCTCTCTCATTCACAGATGACAGTTGGGCGTTCCAGCAGCAGTTGTGTCGGCTGTTGACACTTCAATGAACAAAGATTATCCCAAATCCACTTCTACCGCATCGCAAAGTCACTCGTTTATTCTAACCTAGACTATCATATGAGAAATTGCTGAATGTTGTCTCTCGCGAGTGTATCGCCAATTTGCGAATATGTCCTTGGATGCATGATACAACTGTAGGTTAAAAAGCAATTGCATGTTCACTGAGTTGGACTTAATGGATATATAATTTGATTACCTACCAGTATTTCCTTCAAGGTTAAATGATATTTGTTGGGTAGTTCTATTTCTACCCTTTCTAAGTTGTTTTTCCAGTTGCTCTGTCTTTCCAGGCTGCATAGACCTAGGCCTACAGAATAACCTGCAGCTTTTATTGCATTGTTAAACACACAAGGCATTCACCTATAAAAAGGTTAATACACATTTAAATGTCATACACAGCAAATTAAATGCATAAAATGAAATATTATGGCAAAGGGTGATGGAAAAAATATATACCAATGATCTACAATACATAATAATAAAGGGAGTAAGTAAACAAACAAAAAAGCACACCCAAAATGGACTGCTCTGTAAGAACACTGCACTGTAAGGACACTGCTCTGTAAGAACACTGCACTGTAAGAACACTGCACTGTAAGGACACTGCTCTGTAAGGACACTGCTCTGTAAGAACACTGCTCTGTAAGTACACTGCACTGTAAGGACACTGCTCTGTAAGAACACTGCTCTGTAAGGACACTGCTCTGTAAGGACACTGCTCTGTAAGGACACTGCTCTGTAAGGACACTGCTCTGTAAGGACACTGCTCTGTAAGAACACTGCACTGTAAGGACACTGCTCTGTAAGAACACTGCTCTGTAAGGACACTGCTCTGTAAGAACACTGCACTGTAAGGACACTGCTCTGTAAGAACACTGCACTGTAAGGACACTGCTCTGTAAGAACACTGCACTGTAAGGACACTGCTCTGTAAGAACACTGCTCTGTAAGGACACTGCTCTGTAAGAACACTGCACTGTAAGGACACTGCTCTGTAAGAACACTGCACTGTAAGGACACTGCTCTGTAAGAACACTGCTCTGTAAGGACACTGCTCTGTAAGAACACTGCACTGTAAGGACACTGCACTGTAAGAACACTGCTCTGTAAGAACACTGCTCTGTAAGAACACTGCTCTGTAAGAATACTGCGCTGTAAGAACACTGCTCTGTAAGAACACTGCACTGTAAGAACACTGCACTGTAAGGACACTGCTCTGTAAGAACACTGCACTGTAAGGACACTGCTCTGTAAGAACACTGCACTGTAAGGACACTGCTCTGTAAGAACACTGCTCTGTAAGAATACTGCTCTGTAAGAACACTGCACTGTAAGGACACTGCGCTGTAAGAACACTGCTCTGTAAGAATACTGCTCTGTAAGAACACTGCACTGTAAGGACACTGCGCTGTAAGAACACTGCGCTGTAAGAATACTGCTCTGTAAGAATACTGCTCTGTAAGAACACTGCTCTGTAAGGACACTGCGCTGTAAGAACACTGCTCTGTAAGAATACTGCTCTGTAAGAATACTGCTCTGTAAGGACACTGCACTGTAAGAACACTGCTCTGTAAGAACACTGCACTGTAAGGACACTGCTCTGTAAGAACACTGCTCTGTAAGAATACTGCTCTGTAAGAACACTGCACTGTAAGGACACTGCGCTGTAAGAACACTGCACTGTAAGGACACTGCTCTGTAAGAACACTGCTCTGTAAGAACACTGCACTGTAAGAACACTGCACTGTAAGAACACTGCTCTGTAAGAACACTGCTCTGTAAGAACACTGCTCTGTAAGGACACTGCACTGTAAGTACACTGCTCTGTAAGGACACTGCTCTGTAAGAACACTGCACTGTAAGTACACTGCACTGTAAGGACACTGCTCTGTAAGTACACTGCACTGTAAGGACACTGCTCTGTAAGGACACTGCACTGTAAGAACACTGCACTGTAAGAACACTGCTCTGTAAGGACACTGCACTGTAAGTACACTGCACTGTAAGGGCACTGCTCTGTAAGTACACTGCACTGTAAGGACACTGCTCTGTAAGGACACTGCACTGTAAAGACACTGCTCTGTAATGACACTGCACTGTAAGTACACTGCTCTGTAAGTACACTGCTCTGTAATGACACTGCACTGTAAAGACACTGCACTGTAATGACACTGCTCTGTAAGGACACTGCACTGTAAGTACACTGCACTGTAAGGACACTGCTCTGTAAGGACACTGCTCTGTAAGTACACTGCACTGTAAGGACACTGCTCTGCTCTGTAAGGACACTGCTCTGTAAGGACACTGCTCTGTAAGTACACTGCACTGTAAGGACACTGCACTGTAAAGACACTGCACTGTAATGACACTGCTCTGTAAGGACACTGCACTGTAAGGACACTGCTCTGTAAGGACACTGCTCTGTAAGTACACTGCACTGTAAGGACACTGCTCTGCTCTGTAAGGACACTGCTCTGTAAGGACACTGCTCTGTAAGGACACTGCACTGTAAGGACACTGCACTATAAGGACACTGCACTGTAAGGACACTGCACTGCAATGACACTGCTTGGCAAAGTTAGAACACTAGACTACAGTATGTCAAAAATAAACAGTGGAGAAACAAGTGTCTGCAAGCCTTGCCCAGCAGTGAAACTGCTCCAAAGTGTAGGTTTAATGTATGCTCCTAACATAAAGTTAGCAATCTGCCCGCAGATGTATCTTCATGGTGCCACAGGCCTGATCCTCTCTTATTCTGTCTGGCTGGGGGTTTAAAGCCCACGCTCCGGTCTCACAGGCTCATAATACTATTCATTCATCGGGACCAGTCACTAATCAAGGCATGGTGGTATCCCTGTCCCATAGCAGCAGATGGGCGATTGTACAGCAAGCTGATGAAAGAATCAGAATCTCTTCTAGTCTACTAATCTAGGACCCCCTTCATAAGGATGGCTGTTGGGAGCTGCTGGGAGTTGCTGGGAGATGTTGGGAGCTTTTGGGATCTGTTGGGAGCTGATAGGAGCTGCTGGGAGTTGCTGGGAGATGCTGGGAGCTGTTGGGAGCTGCTGGGAGATGTTGGGAGCTGCTGGGAGCTGTTCGGAGCTGTTGGGAGCTGCTGGGAGATGTTGGGAGCTGTTGGGAGCTGCTGTTGGGAGCTGTTGGGGAGCTGTTGGGAGCTGTTGGGAGCTGTTGGGGAGCTGTTGGGAGCTGTTGGGGAGCTGTTGGGAGCTGCTGGGAGCTGTTGGGAGCTGTTGGGAGCTGCTGGGAGCTGCTGGGAGCTGCTGGGAGCTGCTGGGAGCTGCTGGGAGCTGTTGGGAGCTGTTGGGAGCTGTTGGGGAGCTGTTGGGAGCTGCTGAGAGCTGTTGGGAGCTGTTGGGAGCTGTTGGGAGCTGCTGGGAGCTGCTGGGAGCTGTTGGGAGCTGTTGGGAGCTGCTGGGAGCTGCTGGGAGCTGTTGGGAGCTGTTGGGAGCTGTTGGGAGCTGCTGGGAGCTGCTGGGAGCTGCTGGGAGCTGTTGGGGAGCTGTTGGAAGCTGTTGGGAGCTGCTGGGAGCTGTTGGGAGCTGTTGGGAGCTGCTGGGAGCTGTTGGGAGCTGTTGGGAGCTGTTGGGAGCTGCTGGGAGCTGTTGGGGAGCTGTTGGGAGCTGCTGGGAGCTGTTGGGGAGCTGTTGGGGAGCTGTTGGGGAGCTGTTGGGGAGCTGTTGGGAGCTGCTGGGAGCTGCTGGGAGCTGTTGGGGAGCTGATATGAGCTCAGTGTGCTCTCCCCCAGAGCTTACAGAATAAGGGTGGTGATGGATGAGTTTGAGAGGGTTTTGGGGATTAGTTAGGTTCACTTCAGGAGATGTCTTCTCTAAGGTCCTTTTCACGATGTGGCAAGCTATTATGAGACTGAGTTGATTGTAAAATATAATTAAAATCAAATCAAAGTTGATTGGTTGCGTACACAGATTTGGAGATGTTATCGCAGGTGCAGCGAAATGCAATTCATTGTGTGCCGTAAAGAGAACAAGTTCAGGCTTTGAGAAAGTGTGTCAGAGCCACACACAGACAGGTTAATATTGTTGGATGATTGGTTGTGTCCTGGTATACCAGTGTTTTTTCCCCTTTCTTTTGCCTGTAGCTCCAAGGTCTCACTGCAAACAGGAATGTGAATTCCATAATGCCAACCACCCCACACACCCACCCCTCGCTCCCCAGCCACCCCCACATCATAGTCAAAACATAGAGCAGCCATGTCGTGCATATTCATAGGGCCAGCCAGATCCTAATTAAAAACCCTGTGTAGAACTCTCTGGCAGCCCTCCAAATGCTCTGCGGGGCTGGAGGGGGGGGGGGGGGGGGGTGTACTGAAAACCTCACTTGTACAGTACACTGTCAGAGGAGACAATATACAACTCGCCGTACAACCGGTAGACCTCACACAGGATTTGGGGGAAATGGGGTTGATGGGGGGTTAGTTGGGGGACTGGGGATCTTCGCCAGAGGGTCCTTTGTCAAACGTGTCACTCCATCTCCGGCTATACGTGGACTGTGACTGAGGTTCTGGCGGCACCGCTACAGTTGGTGGCCGCCGTCCAGGCAAATGGCAAGTGTCATTTTCTAATGGAGTTTTTCATTGTTTGACTGTGTTGTCCGACACTCCTTCTCTCATCATAAACAAGTGTCATCACATAAATAATAAAATAATAAAAAGTAACTGAAGAGAAAGTATGGAAGATATACCGTAACCACTCCAACTACAGTTGAAATGACCAATCGTTCAAAGGTTCCCTCCCACAGTTGGAAAAAAAATAACTTTTGAGTGCAGTGGAGACGTGTGCAACAGCAAAGCGATCGGCTTGTAGGTTATATGCTAACAAATGTGTACAAGCGCTCTGGCAGAGAGCAGCACAGCGGCCTGAAAGCCCTCAGGGGAGGACAGGTTCCAGCTGTGCAAAGCAGAGACCCAACTCCCCAAACAGACAGCACACCGCGAGAGAAAGGCTCACTCCACACAAAGAGGTGCGCAGGATGTGTAGAATGGCCACCCTTCTTTCAAAACACTTCTAAACAGAGAGAGAATTTCCAAAGAAAATCCAGAGCATGTTAGTTATGTTCAGCAGACCTCCTCTGCTGACAAGGATTGTCGCCTTTTCAACTTGCCCACACTCCTTTTGTAAAATCAACTTATTTTACAATTTCACCTAGACCCGACCCACTGTGCACACACTGGTTGAATCAACGTTGTTTCAACATCATTTGTCAACATAGTGTGATGTGGAATCAATGTGGAAAATACATTGGATTTGAGTCATCAACCAGTACTGTTTTCATCTCGTTTCAACCAGCGTTGTAAACATAGAAATTAGGATAAAATTTTAACTTAAATACATTACCTTGACCTGACTAACAGCTTGTTATGTCAATGTAATTTCAACATAATCATCAGAATGTAAACGTTTTAAACAAACTATTATATTAATCTGACTATCCACAATAATCATATTATTGTGAACATGTAAACCTACTCCATGATATAAAACACGGCAAATCAGATGTCAATGCAGCCTACATAAACCCAACCTCACTCCCCAAAAACATTCACATACACCTTGTGTAAGAAAAGTTAGAGGTTACTTTCAACTATTCAATGTTATTTAGGTAGTCTATGTAAATGAGTATGGAAGCCGATCAATTTATACATGTGATGCCAGCTGAATCAAACACAGCTCATTTCCCGAAGCTAAGCAGGGTAATTAAAGGTAGGCATCTGAATGGTAGACTTTTTCTCAATGAAGTGCATTACCCCTCATATACCAGTAGGAGTCACTGTTTAGGCAGAAATCGTTGGACTGTGGCTTCACATTTTATTTCAATATACCTCTTTATTTAGGTTGATAGCATGACGTTAAAACAATGACGTTTATTCAAACATACCATTATATCAACATTGAAACAAGGTCAAATAAAATGTTGAATCAAATATGAAATTCAACATATTTTCAACCACTCAATATACTGTATGTATACTGAATATAGGATATTGAATTGCGTTAGGTTCTAGGTGGAACATTACACAATTTCAACGTATACATAATTCCGATGATTATGTTGAAATTATATTGAAGTAACAACCTGTTAGTCAGGTTAAGGTAATCTATTTAAATGTACGTTTTAGCCTAATTTCAATGTTTACACGCTGGTTGAAATGAAATTAAAACAATACTGGTTGATTACTTTTTAAAGTCCCGATGTATTTTCCACATTTAAGCCATGGTCCCAATACGTTTATAAAGGAATTATGTTAAAACAACGTTGATTCAAACAGTGTGTGTTCCCACTTAACAGGACATGGAAGGTTCCTAGCAGAAGTCTTAAGATAATTGAATAACCATCTTCCTTCCTTTTAGCAAGATATGAAAGAAACAGGAAACAAGCCAATCCCACAGATTCACATGAAGGTCTGTGTTCTTAAAACCACCCATTGATGCTTTTAAAGAGCATATTGACCAAAGGATGTTTTACACTGTGGCTCCAGTTTCAGCGGAAATTAAAGTAAAGTACTTTGCACAATGGGGTACACCCTTTCCTTGTTCTTTACTGCCCCCTAGAAGAACTGTGGAGTTGGCCCAGTCTGAGACTGAAAGGATGACTACTGTATTTGTTGTGGTTAGATGACTACACATTTGAATTGAGTTCGAATCAAATCCAATACCTTTGGGTTTCACTGCATCTAGGCTACCGTTTCAGATACAGTACAATCTTTCTGCTAAAACATGACCTATTTAGGCATGGTATGTCATGAGTATCATATTCAACCAGCACCGAGTTGATTTCCATATGACCTAAGCGCTTCTTCGACCTAGGCCTCTGAGACACACCATTGACTCATTATGACATAAGAATACCATCACTCATAGACGACCACTCTCCTTGTTTATTCTGAGAATCCTCTCTCTCTCTCTCTCTCTCTCTCTCTCTCTCTCTCTCTCTCTCTCTCTCTCTCTCTCTCTCTCTCTCTCTCTCTCTCTCTCTCTCTCTCTCTCTCTCTCTCTCTCTCTCTCTCTCTCTCTCTCTCTCTCTCTCTCTCTCTCTCTCTCTCTCTCTCTCTCTCTCTCTCTCTCTCTCTCTCTCTCTCTCTCTCTCTCTCTCTCTCTCTCTCTCTCTCTCTCTCTCTCTCTCTCTCTCTCTCTCTCTCTCTCTCTCTCTCTCTCTCTCTCTCTCTCTCTCTCTCTCTCTCTCTCTCTCTCTCTCTAAACTGTGCATGGATATCAATTAGCCTTGAGCTCCGATACAACATTGCAGTACCCTAAATGTACTGAGCAAAATGTTGCCAACTATAGTAAGTGCATGAAGGACATGTTTATACAATACAACCTGTTGTAATGGAAATGGAATCCATTCATCAAAAACGGTATATAAACTGAGCAATTCAGTGCAGTTTTAGTTGATAGACATATGAAAGTACGGGATCCCTGGTTTGACTGAACAAGCAATATATACGGCTCAACTGTCACACAAATCCAGGCAACAGCAGGAAACAAGGCGACGGAAGGATAACGATGATAATGATACAGACGTAATTGACTATAAGAAGAGGGGGGAGGACGCTAATGGAGCATCTTAATAGAGCCATTACACCCTATTACAGTCACGTCCTGCCTTTTATCAAAGCTAATGGTAGTCATAATGGGGTAAGGTGACTCACAACCCCAGATATGAGATCAGTCTATTCAGAAATTATAACCCCTCCGCCTCGCCTTCCTCCGCTTCCCAAGTCTGTGGCAACGCTGTGATTCACAGCAGGTTCAATCCCATGCAACTTCAATCCCATGCAACATGCACCGGTAGCACACTAGGCAGGGCTGGCTGATGGAATTGCACACATGCTCTTCAGTCGGATATGATTAGCTGCTGCTAAAGCACAGTGAATTGCTTGTAACAGCAGCAACACTGCGAAAGACATCTGACCCTGTTAATGTTAATGTTGAGGTATGCGTAGCGGTTTGTTTAGCTTGACTCTCATGCTAAGTTAATGTACCATCATTTGCATTGCAGTCAATCCATTATACAGTACATTCGGAAAGTATTCAGACCCCTTGACTTTTTCCAGATTTTGTTACGTTGCAGCTTTAGCAAATTTATTAAAAATAAAAAACAGAAATGCATAATTTACATAAGTATTCAGACTCTTTGCTATGAGACTCGAAATTGAGCTGATTTGGAAAGGCACACCTGTCTATATAAGGTCCCACAGTTGACAGTGCATGTCAGAGCAAAAACCAAGCCATGAGGTCAAGGCACAGATCTGGGGAAGGGTACCAATAAATGTCTGCAGGTCCTGAAGAAAACAGTGGCCTCCATTCTTAAGTGGAAGAAGTTTGAAACCACCAAGACTCTTCCTAGAGCTCGCCGCCCGGCTAAACCGAGCGATCTTGGGGAGAAGGGCCTTGGTCAGGGAGGTGATCAAGAATCCAATGGTCACTCTGACAGAGCTCCAGAGTTCATCTGTGAAGATGGGAGAATCTTCCAGAAGGACAGCCATCTCTGCAGCACTCCACCAATCAGGCCTTTATGGTAGAGTGGCCAGACAGAAGCCACTCCTCAGTAAAAGGCACATGACAGCCCCCTTGGAGTTTTCCTAAATGCACCTAAAGGACTCAGACCATGAGAAACAAGATTCTCTGGTCTGATGAAACCAAGTGTGAACTCTTTGGCCTGAATGCCAAGCGTCACGTCTGGAGGAAACCTTGCAACATCCCTACAGTGAAGCATGGTGGTTGCAGAATTATGCTGTTGGGAAGTTTTCAGCGGCAGGGACTAGAAGACCAGTCAGAATCAAGGGAAAGATGAACGGAGCAAAGTACAGAGAGATCCTTGATGAAAACCTGCTCCAGAGTGCTCAGGACCTCAGACTGGGGCGAAGGTTCACCTTCCAACAGGACAACAACCCTAAGCACACAGCCAAGACAACACAGGAGCGGACAAGTCTCTGAATGTCCTTGAGTGGCCCAGCCAGAGCCTGGACTTGAACCCGATCGAACATCTCTGGAGAGATCTGAAAATAGCTGTGTAGCGACGCTCCCCATCCAACCTGACAGAGCTTGAGAGGATCTGCAGAGAAGAATGGGAGAAACTCCCCAAATACAGGTGTGCCACGTTTGTAACGTTACACCCAAGAAGACTCGACGCTGTAATCGCTGCCAAAGGTGCTTCAACAAAGTACTGAGTAAAGGGTCTGAATACTTATGTACATTTAAAATTTCAGGGTTTTTTAGTATTGTGTCTAGATTGATGAGGAAAGAATTTATTTAATACATTTTAGAATAAGGCTGTAACGTAACATAATGTGGAAAGGGGTCTGAATACTTTCCGAATGCACTGTAAAATATGGGTTGTAGTTAGTACATTGTACATGTAGATAGAATTCTGATAGGTTTTCATACATAACGTATTCATATTGCGAAAGCTCAGAAGGTGATGATCCTCATATTTGAGAGCAAATGGGGTCTTATTGTTGCCAGGCGCTCAACCTATCAAACATGGTGACAATGGTCGCTCAGTCACAATCTGTCTGCCGGCACGAGATTGACAATGGCCCCCCAGCCTTGCTGCCATAAAGAACAGAGTCCTGGAGCCACTTTCGCTGGTCCACTTTACATTCAAATGAGACAGGCGACACAGACAGAGCTTTTAGCAGACAAGGTAGGGTCACCTTCCATACAAAAATGGTGACCTGTGCAACAAGCACCTGAGAGAGAAAAAAAGTCGCTAATTGAGGCTGAATTCATTTGAGGGATTAAAACCAGATATAAAAGAAAGATTTGACTTATTTTTCAACGCATGATCTGACAAAGGAGAATAGTTGTAATATATGTGGTAATTAGAGCTTGAGGAGGATATGAAGCAGTTCCCTTTCACAATATGAAATACACTTCAAAGAATAATTAGGATTAAAAACCTGCTTATCAGGGAAGCAAATTAGTACATTGATCAATGGAAGCGTCTCGATTAAGTCGACTGAGATATTTTATTTTCCGAGCGGTGGCGAAATAATCTCCTCCCAAGTAGATGAACTGCATGATTTTCTCTTTGTGTTTGTTCAAATTGAAATCTCAAAGGAACACAATTACAATGTAGGCTACAACTCCGTTTAACAGCACTGATAGTCTTCTCGGGAGAAAATGAACATTTACAGCTGCTACAGGAGGGGAACAATAACCAAATACTGTATATAAATACAGCACAGTTTAAAAAATATATATGTTTTTCGAGCATAAGTGCTAAGTGTTGTATAGAAATACAGTATTTATGCAGCTATCCAGGTGCATATATTGTTTCTTGGCATTTTGTGTAGGCTGTGAAAGGATAACCTATGTCATGTCACCCTGACTAACCCAATTGTTGACACAGTCTTGTCAGGATGACTAAGGACACTAGAGTTAAGTTACTGAAACATTTCCCTGACTTGTGACAAGCAAAGTGTTACAAAGTGATACTTATACAATTAAAATGATAGGTTGATGACACCGAGTGATACCCCACTTTTTCAAATTAATTCAGCGTCACATCAAGTCTTGATTCAAATTGAGAACAAACATATTTTCTATCACAAACTAGTCAGTGTTCATTTCTTTATTTGCACCATCCGTTGATGACTCACCCCCGCTTCAGCGCTAGAAATGTCAACTACGAATGTCAGCTAGGAATGTCAGCTAGAAATGTCAGCTAGGAATGTCAGCATAGCCTGCAGATGTTCCTTCTTCAGGAAAATCCACTCCACCCACAGCCTCTAGATAGACAGACAGACACTCAAATGCAGCCCAGCTCTTGACACTCTACAGGCCATCAGCACTCTCTTCAAGGTCGTTTCCAGACTCCTTGACGTCTTTGACACCTCCTGTCACTATAGAGGACATGTGACATTCACAGTAAGAGCTTAATCTTGCATCACTCCAAAGGACGAGCCAGTGATAGGGCCATTCTACCCCTCAAATGAATTTCTCATACACTGGAGTTCTTGACGATTCTATATTTGCCTCACATTCTTAGAGTTGAGCGTCAAAACCTTGAATAGCTATATGGTTGTGCACTCAATTCATCCGATTCCAACTCCTCCAAGTTATGCTTAGACGGCGAAGAACTATACTGTCGTTTATATTCTCTTAAGAACAAACATGAACCACTGCAGTTGTCATTATGTATGACAGGCTACTTCCTCGCTGAAATACAATACCTAACACTCGATGAGACCACCATAGCACGAGAATCTATATTATAAGTGTAACGCTACCAGGAACACATGAGCCAGTGCATTATGGGTTTGTGAGTAACATCAATCACAGCGAGAGGCCAGAGAACAGGGTCCATGAGGACAACCCTATCTGCTTAACCATGAATGCCTTCATCCAAACAGACGGCCATGGCAAACAACATCAAACACCACAGGCTTCAAACACACACACACACACACACACACACACACACACACACACACACACACACACACACACACACACACACACACACACACACACACACACACACACACACACACACACACACACACACACACACACACACACCAGCTAAACTAATGCCTCATTGATATTCTAGGACAGTTCCTCCTCAGGCAAAGCCATGGCGTATTTGCCAGCAGCAAAGCATTGTCGTCATTTTTCCAGACGGTTTGTGTTTCGCCTGATAATTAGCAGCGTTTGTTGAACTCGTCATGCGTTATTCTCCCTCTGTCTATCGAATTTAAAACATTAGTTCGGGTTAATGCCAACACAGTTCTGTCATTGTCAGTGCATGCCTGCTGTAACCTCTTACGCTGGCTGCCACACAATTCACTGCACTCTATGTTGTTGCCCATTGGACAGCCAGTGTGCCACTGCCAACATGCCAACATGACACTTGTAAGGTGTTGACACAATTGTTGTCCCTGGTGGGCAAAAGCTAATAAACAATGTGGGCTGTAAAAACAGGACGGAACTTTGTGGAAAAACTAACATGCATCAAGGTTATCAAGCAATAGATAGCCTCGTGGAAAAATCCATCAAACCCTCCAACTAACAGGGCCTTCCCCTCCTAAACGGACAATCAAAACGAATGCTGACAGGAGTGGTCAACGGGCCAGCGTATGTTCCACTCCAAATCCCCCTGATCCTCGCTCTGTTTTGGGCTGGGAGGTAGAATCTCTCCCAAAAAGAAAACAAGTGTCAAAAGCAAGGGTGAAGTATTCCGACATGCTGTGGCGGAGAGATGAAAATATCCCCATCAGGTGTACCCCAGCAGCAAGACCCGGCCTTTATGGACTTGTTTTTACAGCCAGGAAGGTCAAAGCAGAACACTATGGACCTCGAGCCAAATACACTTCAAATAGGCCTACAACACGTTCCTTTCCTCCCTTTTGCCACTTTCGGTTTCCTGTTTTGACAGGAAGCAGGGCCATGATAGCACGGACAACTCTTCGTGTCGACAATATAGGCAGGATATGTCTTCTGGTGTCAAATTTTGACATCCTCACCTCACTTCTAGACTCATATCCCACCTTGACTGGACCGCTAGCTTCCTTAGAAGGATCTATAGAAAAACGAAAATTCTGAAAAATGTTTATGTGGGAAGAGACAATATGATCACCAAGGCAAGTGTTGTCTTGTCTACTTCCCCAGAACGGTAAAGTTTCACTACTTAGTGTCTTTGCTCCTTGGTGACAGCGCTAACAGAATGACTTCAGGATTTCCTGTCACGTAAAAGATTTTGTATTAAAGACACTCTGATTGTAAAGAGTTTGTAGTGTCAAACCGTTCGGCCTACACCCGGATATGGAGCGGCAGAGAAGACTTGTGAAGAAAGGCCTGACGTGATTTCACCCAGAGCACATCCCCCTCGGTTTTAATGGGCACGGCTGCCCCAAATTCATGCTTGAAGAAGCAAAGTAAGAGCAAGGCATGAACATAAAATAAATGTTGGTTATGATCATAGTGTAAATATATGCACTGCGGCCTAGGGTGACCCGTGTGGCTCAGTTGGTAGAGCATGGCAATTGCAACAACAGGATTGTGGGTTTGATTCCCACGGGGGACCTATATGAATGACAACGTATGCACTCACTGCTGTATGTTGCTCTGGATAAGAGTGTCTGCTAAATGACTTTTTTTTTTAAATGTACAACAAATTCATCTGTTCTACGAGACTGGCCTGGAATGTTTGTTTACTGGCTACTTCCTTTTCAGAGGTTGGTGAAAGGGGACTGAGGAATGATCCCACAAAGCCAATGTGAGGCAGTTGTGAAAGGAGCTGACACGGAACAGGGACGGTATCCGGCCGTTAGGAGTTCCTAAGAGACACTCATAGAAGAGGCCTATAGCATTTCAATGTGCGTTGATATATACACTCCTAATGTTATTTTACTGCTGCTATTTAATTATTTGTTACTTTTATTTTATATTTATCTATTTTTTACTTAACTTCTCTAGGGTAGGGGGCAGCATTCGAAATTTTGGATGAAAAACATGCCTAAATTAAACTGCCTGCTACTCGGGCCCAGAAGATATGATATGCATGTAGATTTGGATAGAAAACACTCTAAAGTTTCCAAAACTGTTAAAATAGTGTCTGTGAGTATAACAGAACTGATTTGGCAGGCGAAAACCTGAGAAAAATCCATTCAGGAAGTAGTTTTTTTTGTTGGTTTTGTAGTTTTCTATTCAATGCCATTACAGTATCCATTGACTTAGGACTCAAATTGCAGTTCCTATGCCTTCCACTAGATGTCAACAGTCTTTAGAAATTGTTTCAGGCTTGTATTCTGAAAAATGAGGAAGTAAGAGCAGTCGGAATGAGTGGACCCTAAAGTGTCACAGAGCGTTTTCATGCGCGCGACCGAGAGAGTACCTTTCTTGTTTACCTTTTATATTGACGACGTTATTGTCCGGTTGAAATATTATCGATTATTTAGGCAAAAACAACCTGAGGATTGAATATGAACATCGTTTGACATGTTTCTATGAACTTTATGGATACAATTTGGATTTTTTGCCTGCCTATTTTGACTGCGTTTGAGCCTGTGGATTACTGAAGAAAACGCGCAAACAAAACTGAGGTTTTTGGATATAAAGAGACTTTATCGTTGCTGAGTGGAACCATATGAAGATCATCAAAGGTAAGGGATTTAATTTTATCTCTATTTCTGATTTGTGTAACTCTTCTACTTGGCTGGTTACTGTTTGTAATGATTTGTATGCTGGGCTATGTTCTCAAATAATCGTAAGGTATGCTTTCGCCGTAAAGCATTAAAAAAAATCTGACACCATGGTTGGATTCACAAGAAGTTAATCTTTAAACCTATGTAAAATATGTTTTGTTTTCAGAATTTTTATAATGAGTATTTCTGTATTTGAATTTGGCGCCCTGCAGTTTCACTGGCTGTTGAAGAGGTGGGACGCTACCGTCTCACGTACCCTAGAGAAGTTAACACTTACTAACTTCTTAAAGCGTTGTTGGTTAAGGGCTTGTAAGCATTTCACTGTAAGTGTCACGCCCTGACCATAGAGAGCTGTTTATTCTCTATGTTGGTTGGGGCGTGACAGTGACTAGGGTGGGTTATCTAGGTGATTAATTATCTATGTTGGCCTGGTATGGTTCCCAATCAGAGGCAGCTGTTTATAGTTGTCTCTGATTGGGGATCATATTTAGGCAGCCATTTCCCCATTGTGCTTTGTGGGCTCTTGTCTATGTATAGTTGCCTGCGAGCACCACATTAGCTTCACGTTTCGTTTTGCGCTTTATTGTTTTCTTTGAGTTTCACTTCAAAATAAAGAGACTGGAACCATACCACGCTGCATCTTGGTCCACTCATTATAACGATCGTGACAGTAAGGTCTACTACACCTGTTGTATTCGGCGCATGTGACAAATTAAATTTGATTTTGATTTGATTTAAATGGCATGGGAGTAATTCAAAATATGCTCAACTACATTGAAGTCGAAGAATGTTTGCGCCTATTTCATCACCTTCTGAGCTTTCGCAATATGAAGATGTTATGTGTGAAACCATATCAGAATGATATATACAGTTGAAGTCGGAAGTTTACATACACTTACGTTGGAGTTATTAAAACTTGTTTTTCAACCACTCCACACATTTCTTGTGAACACAAATAGTTTTGGCGAGTCGGTTAGGACATCTACTTTGTGCATGATACACAAAGTAGATATATTATTTCACTTATAATTCACTGTATCACAATTCCAGTGGGTCAGAAGTTTACATACACTAAGTTGACTGTGCCTTTAAACAGCTTAGAAATTTCCAGAAAATAATGTCATGGCTTTAGAAGCTTCTGATAGGCTAATTGACATCATTTGAGTCAATTGGAGGTGTACCTGTGGATGTATTTCAAAGCCTACCTTCAAACTCAGTGCCTCTTTCCTTGAAATCATGGGTAAATCAAGAGAAATTAAATTGTAGACCTCCACAAGTCTGGTTCATCCTTGGGAGCAATTTCCAAACGCCTGAAGGTACCACGCTTATCTGTACAAACAATAGTACGCAAGTATAAACGCCATGGGACCACGCAGCCATCATACCGCTCAGGAAGGAGATGTGTTTTGTCTCCTAGGGATGAGCGTACTTTGGTGCGAAAAGTGCAAATCAATCCCAGAACAGCAAAGGACCTTGTGAAGATGCTGGAAGAAACAGGTACAAAAGTATCTATATCCACAGTAAAACAAGTCATATATCGACATAACCTTGACAGGCCACTCAGCAAGGAAGAAGCCGCTGCTCCAAAACAGCCATAAAAAAGCCAGACTACGATTTGCAACTGCACATCGGCACAAAGATGGGACTTTTTGGAGAAATGTCCTCTGGTCTGATGAAACAAAAATATAGCTGTTTGGCTATAATGACCATTGTTATGTTTGGGGGAAAAGGGGGAGGTTTGCAAGCCAAAGAACACCATCCCAACCGTGAAGCACGGGGGTGGCAGCATCATGTTGTGGGGGTGCTTTGCTGCAGGAGGGACTGGTGCACTTCACAAAATAGATGGCATCATGAGACTGGAAAATTATGTGGATATATTGAAACAAGATCTCAAGACATCAGTCAGGAAGTTAAAGCTTGGTCGCAAATGGGTCTTCCAAATAACAATGACCCCAAGCATACTTCCAAAGTTGTGGCAAAATGGCTTAAGGACAACAATGTCACGGTATTGGAGTGGCCATCACAAAGACCTCAATACTATAGAACATGGGCAGAATTGAAAAAGTGTGTGCGAGCATGGAGGCCTACAAACCTGACTCAGTTACACCAGCTCTATCAGGGGGAATGGGCTAAAATTCACCCAACTTATTGTGGGAAGCTTGTGGAAGGCTACCTGAAACGTTTGACCCAAGTTAAACAATTTAAAGACAATGCTTCCAAATACTCATTGAGTGTATGTAAACTTCTGACCCACTGGGAATGTAGTGAAAGAAATAAAAGCTAAAATAATTATCTCTACTATTATTCTGACATTTCACGTTCTTATAATAAAGTGGTGATCCTAACTGACCTAAAACAGGGAATTTTTACCAGGATTAAATGTCAGGAATTGTGAAAACTGATTTTAAATGTATTTGATTAAGGTGTATGTGAACTTCCAACTTCACCTGTACATATACAATGTACTAACTATAACTACAAGGATTGATTGCATGCTTACGCGAGCGGGCCTTCTGCACAACTTTCCTGTCGAGCGACCTTCCTGATTACTTCACCGACACTGGGGTCATTTGACACTGTGCAACAAAGTATGCAGAAACATTTGAGCATCGCCCGCTGAAATTCTGCCAGCATCCCAAACTGCAACATCTAAGAACATGTTTAACAGATCAAAAAGTAGGTGAAAAAACATCTTGTTATCTCCTCAAAACAGCCGCAACACAAACCCCAAATGCCAACGGTCTAATCTGAGGCATCACTGATGACATCCAATCTGAGGGCATAACAGCCAGACCGCCTGAGGCAATGGAAAGATAAGGGGGCAGAAAGTATGAGAGCGTGGTAATGGGGGTTAGGTGACAACGAGGCCGATTATGAAGCAGGCAACTGGCAGAGACCAAAAGTGAGTCAGCGGCGCTCACAGAGACCAAAAGTTTAAAGCAGGTTTGCGAAATGTCACCACAGACAGAACAGAGTTGACTGAAGTCTCAAATGCTTCTTACTCACTGCTAATGGCTAGGACATTTGATGGTGTTGTTGTGGTAGTGGTCAAGGAAAAAGCATAAACTAAGACTTTCCAAATGTGTTTCTATTAGCAGTAGATGGATTGGGAAAGAGAGAAGGGATGATGACGGCTGTGAAAGGAGGTGTGACTTTAAGTGCCTTGTACCCACAGGGGATAAAGACAGCTTGATATAAGTGATTGTAAAACTAGAAGTAAAGTGAGTACTTGAGTGAAGGCTACTTGAGCTGAATGATGGTGCTTTCACATCAACATGAACCTATTGGGCTTATTCATTCCTTATCAACAACAGTCATAAGGAATGTGTAATGAATACTCAGGGAGAAAAAGGTATAGATTCACGCGCAGAGTGCGGCAAGTGTTAATTTCTCCTTCGCAGAAGGCAGGAATCGTGGTCACAGGCAGGCAAAGGTCATACACAGGTAGGCAAACAGGCAGATGAATCAAAATTAGGACTTAAGGCTTTAACTGGTTCTCACAAACGAGCTGGGAAAAGGCTTAGTAGAGTCAAAACGAACAATACCTCACAAAGGCACAAACAGAATGAACTGAACTAAATAAGGAGCTGATGAGACCAGGTGAGTAACTAACACAGATGAAATCAATGAACAAAAATGAAAGACAAGGCTATGTTCAAGAACACAACGAAACAGGGCTACGTTCAAGAACACAACAAAACAGAACACAAGATTGACTAAGAAAATAAATACAGAACATTACAGAATGGCTAGAATAGAGATGTACGATGCAGCCTATCATAGGTGATGGAACCGTCCCCAGAAATGGCCATGGTCATTTTCTACAGAAATAAATTCAGTCCACCATAATATGCAAAGTATCCTAAGATGGCGGAACTTCATTACATCACATTTGAACCTCTGCTCATACCACCTATCGCCAGTGGAACGGTAGGGTGTGTAGCCATTAGGGGGGATAGGGTGTGTGGGGGTGAGGGAGGGGAGGGTGTGTGGGAGTTAGGGAGGTTTGGGTGTGTTGGGTTTAGGAGGGTAGGGTGTGTGGGGGTTAGGGAGGGTTGGTGTGTTGGGTTAGGGAGGGTTGGGTGTGTGGGGGTTAGGGAAGGTTGGGGTGTGTTGGGATAGGGAGGGTTGCGTGTGTCGGGATAGGGAGGGTAGGGTGTGTGGGGGTTAGGGAGGGTTGGGTGTGTTGGGTTAGGGAGGGTTGGTGTGTCGGGTTAGGGAGGAGGAAAGATGTTAAGTACCCTGGGCTCTACTCACAGAGGGGCTGCTGTTCACCTCAACAACAGCATCTGCATAGTGTAGTGAAACTTTAGCATTACAGTAATAAAACGATCCCCTGGGTCCTTTACTAGACGGTAAGTGACACAGTGGGGACTTTAAGCATTCCATAGGACGCTAGCTATGCTAAAACAGCACGAGAGGAAATCAATAATCAGGAAGTGACTCCATCTTGGCATGGCACATAAATGCATTGAGGACAGTGGGGCAACTAGGTAGGTGACATCTCCATATATTGTATATTTGTATAAAATAAAAGGAATAATACAAATAAAATTGGATTTAATTTTATTGATGTGAAGATTGAATGTGCGTTGATTAAACATCACTTTATTTCCCCCGAGATGCACTCTCTCTCACACCCATTAAAGAGAACATATAGAAAAAGGGACACCAGCATGTGTTTTAGATCCTCCACAACCCCCCTATCCTCTTTCCACCTCTGTCCGCCTCTGTGCACACAGACTTTTGCTCAATGTCCCCTATCAAAGACAGATGGAGGCTGGGGCCGATCGAAGGCCCATTCATTCCACGGATGGGATAGACGGAAGAGGAGGGAGGGAAGAGTGATGATGGAGTTTTGGGCTTTTTGACAGTCCAGAATTAAGACCATGAAAACGGGGCAACATTGATCTGCCTCACGGCTCATTCGCTGTCTCCACTCTTCCTCACTCATTCCCCTCGAACACCCCACCAGCCCCCTCTCCTCCCTCCACATCCCTACCCCTAACCCCCTAGGTCCTGGCAGCCACATCCAGACTAGACATCCCCCCACCTCACTCCCCTCAGCCCCAGGTTAATGACAGGCTCTGATGGTAGCAATTACAGACCTTTCCATCTCGCACCTCTCTATTTCCTCTCTCTCTCGATCCCTGTCGCTCTCCCTTCTGTCTGTTTTGTCGTGCCTGACTAACTGTCTCTCTACCTCAGTCTCGCGGGCTCTCTGTCTCCTCTCCAATGTCTCAGCCCCTCACTGCCACTCTCTACATTCCCCTGAATCACTCTAATTCTGTACCGTCTGTGTATTCTTCTTTTGCTTTTTCTTTCTCGTCATTCCACTCATGTCTCGTCCTTGGAAACACTCACGGAGAGCATCACAAGGCATTCCCCCTCTCATCTGCATCACTCTGGCCGTGGAATTGCCCATTTCAAAGTGTAAAACCGTTCCCATCGTGTTTAAAGCCAAGTGTCCAGTTCCCGCAGAGCCTTGCATCATCTGATTTATATAAAAACATTCAAACTAAAGTGTTTCCTAAAAGCCTATTTTATAAAGGGACTGGATTAACACTAAGGGAAAAAAAAACAGGAACGGAGGTTCATTCATCAAACACTTAACATAATTGTTTAAAGCCATATTAGTGAAAGAATTAAAGGAAAATCCTCTCAACAACTCAATAGTCCATACAAACAACCCAGAGGCAAGATGCTATAATGAACATTCAGAACAATCACCAGCATTGGCTGTAACCACATGTGTAAGAGTCCACCTTAGATGGAAGAATTTAGTTCATTTTATTGAGGTAATTTCAGTTTTTTTTAAACGACAGACTAAAAGCAATGCTGAGCAAACATAAAGAATTACAAGTCCAGAACAGACACAACACCTGTTAGCTCTTCTTTGTGTCTCTTTTTTGGCACCGCTTTCATCAAACCTGAAACCGCCCTTCATGCGCGTTCCACTCCCCTAAATGATTGTCAAGTTCACCTGGAAAATGAGAGCCATCTTGTTATTTTTGGCAGGGACTGTCAGTAACCCCTCCCGTTTATACACTCGCACAAATAAACCCCTCGAAAGCACCCCAGCCGGCACACCGCCAATCATCTGCCATAATCATGGGTAAACGAATGACCTCACAGAGGTGGGTCCATCTACCCGCCTCTACCTCACGCAGTCTACAATTCTGTGGAAACTACAGGAGACAAGCTAGAGACACCGGTAGCATCGGGGTCAAGCCCCTGTCCGTCATAAGTGTAACCATGGAGACGACAGCACCAGCAATCATAGGCGACATGTTGGATTGATTGATCTCTGATGGACGTAACTCGGCCCCCTTTTGGGCTAGTCGTCTTTTCAGCTATAGATGTGTGGTGGAAAATATGTCAGGGAGGTCCTAGAAACCTCATCTAGCAGGGATTCACAACAAATATTATATAGATATAGCCACCAAAGGAATAAAAAGTCACTATAATAGCTACACAACTGGTGATAATACTTTCAAAGATATACAGTACCAGTCAATAGTTTGGACACACCTACTCATTCCAGTTTTTTTTTGTTTTTTACCCAATAGGGCTATCTTCTGTATACCACCCCTACCTTGTCACAACACAACTGATTGGCTCAAACGCATTAAGAAAGAAAGAAATTCCACAAATTCACTTTTAACAAGGCACACCTGTTAATTGAAATGCATTCCGTATGACTACCTCATGAAGCTGGTTGAGAGAATGCCAACCGTGTGCAAAGCTGTCATCAAGGCAAAGAGTGGCTACTTTGAAGAATCTCAAATATACAATATTTTTTTATTTGTTTAACACTTTTTTGGTTACTACATGATTCCATATGTGTTATTTCATAATGTTGATGTCTTCACTATTATTCTACAATGTAGAAAATAATACAACTAAAGAAAAACCCTGGAATGAGTAGGTGTGTCCAAACGTTTGACTGGTATTTTATATCAAAACAATGTTAATCACATGACATACACTATATATACAAAAGTATGTGGACACCCCTTCAAATGAGTCGATTCGGCTATTTCAGCCACACCCATTGCTGACAGGTATACACAAATTGAGCACTCAGCCATGCAATCTCCATAGACAAACATTGGCAATAGAATGGCCTTACTGAAGAGCTCAGTGACTTTCAATGTAGCACCGTCATAGGATGCCACTTTTCCAACAAGTCAGTTCGTCAAATTTCTGCCCTGCTAGACCTGCCCCCGGTCAACTCTAAGTTATTTTATTGTGAAGTGGAAACATCTAGGAGCAACAACTGCTCAAGTGGTAGGACACACAAGCTCACTGAACAGGACCGCCCAGTGCTGAAGCGCGCGGCACGTAAAAATTGTCTGTCCTCGGTTGCAACACTTCCTACCAAGTTCCAAACTGCCTCTGGAAGCAACGACTGCACAAGAACTTTGGGATGAATTGGAACACCGACTGCGAGCCAGGCCTTATCGTCCCACCTCACTAATGCTCTTGTGGCTGAATGGAAGCAAGTCCCCGCAGCAATGTTCCAACATCTAGTGGAAAGCTTTCCCAGAAGAGTGGATGGAGGCTGTTATAGCCGAAAAGGGGGGGAACAACTCCATATTAATGCCCATGGTTTTTGGAATGAGATGTTTAACGAGCAGCTGTCCACATACTTTTGATCATGTTGTGTAAGACAAATCTTGTTTAACAGCCACCTAAACTGTAACTAATTATGCGGGGAAAAACCCAGCGACTTTGTTACTGACATCTTTGTTACTCAACAACTGTTTACTGAAGTGGCAATTAAAAGACCCATCACTGCTCTCAGAACAGTCCTGACGAGCAGCGGTAATGGCTGAGGGAGACTTTATGGACCGATTAATTGACGGACCTACCACGAGCAGTGCATGACTCACTGATCTGGACCAATCAAAGTGTTCTGGCTCCAGGGCTAATGCATTTTGATAGGCTCTTAATCTGCGAGTCACTGATCGCACACAGCGGGTCAACCTATTAAGCGGTTCACATGGCCGTTGCTCAAGCGTCACCGTTGAAACTGTGAAGCCAAGCATCTAGCTTGACAGAAAATGAATGCTTCGGGAAATTATGCCCCGCCCAACCCTGAGGACTCTGGTTTACACAATTCCATTTTTATACTAGAGCAAATTAAGGAAATTCAATTAATTAACTCAGAACAAAAATCTTCCTATGTTTGATTAAAAACAGCATTTTGAATCATGAATTGCAATTTAGGTCATTTTGTTGCCTTGATGGAACATTTTAATTAAATTCACCCCAATTGGGTTCCAAACTGTTTCCATGGGAGACCCAACAGCAGCCCAGCCCAGAATCACTTACAGTTCTCCAAGCATCGTGTACAGGCTGTGGGTCACTGCAACCTCGTCCTTGGATGTTGTGTATACGGAAGAACACAAAAAGAGCACGGCCAGCATTCATTCAGCCAGCAGGGACAGCAAGGTTCCCAGAAGCCATTGCAGTGAGAGAACAAACAGTGACAATAGAAGAGCTGAGCTGAGGAGTAAGAAGATCCTTAGCGAAGGTGTATCCGACCAAGCGAAGCCCACAGACACACACACACACACACACACACACACACACACACACACACACACACACACACACACACACACACACACACACACACACACACACACACACACACACACACGCACATACATTAGAGCCCACTCCTACCCCCACAACCCCAACACAAGCTCCTATAAAACCCCTGTCATTTCGGTGGGGCCAAAACGCTGAGGCAGCAAGCCAGGGTCCTTTGCATACCCCTCACAGAGGCCAGTGGTGTGACACAGAGATCCAGAGGAAGCCGGGCTGAGCTGAATTATTCTCCTGCACACACATTGGAAACACGGCAGTGCGACAGATAAATGTTAGGTGTGCGCTTTTGTAAAACATCAAAAAGGCTCCGCTTAATGTGTCTGTTGATTCTCTGTGATGTATTAGAGTTTGTCACCGCTTAATGTGTCTGTTGATTCTCTGTGATGTATTAGAGTTTGTCACCGTTTAATGTGTCTGTTGATTCTCTGTGATGTATTAGAGTTTGTCACCGCTTAATGTGTCTGTTGATTCTCTGTGATGTATTAGAGTTTGTCACCGCTTAATGTGTCTGTTGATTCTCTGTGATGTATTAGAGTTTGTCACCGTTTAATGTGTCTGTTGATTCTCTGTGATGTATTAGAGTTTGTCACCGCGTAATGTGTCTGTTGATTCTCTGTGATGTATTAGAGTTTGTCACCGCTTAATGTGTCTGTTGATTCTCTGTGATGTATTAAAGTTTGTCACCGCTTAATGTGTCTGTTGATTCTCTGTGATGTATTAGAGTTTGTTACCGCTTAATGTGTCTGTTGATTCTCTGTGATGTATTAGAGTTTGTCACCGCTTAATGTGTCTGTTGATTCTCTGTGATGTATTAGAGTTTGTTACCGCTTAATGTGTCTGTTGATTCTCTGTGATGTATTAGAGTTTGTCACCGCTTAATGTGTCTGTTGATTCTCTGTGATGTATTAGAGTTTGTTACCGCTTAATGTGTCTGTTGATTCTCTGTGATGTATTAGAGTTTGTTACCTGCTTAATGTGTCTGTTGATTCTCTGTGATGTATTAGAGTTTGTTACCGCTTAATGTGTCTGTTGATTCTCTGTGATGTATTAGAGTTTGTCACCGCTTAATGTGTCTGTTGATTCTCTGTGATGTATTAGAGTTTGTTACCGCTTAATGTGTCTGTTGATTCTCTGTGATGTATTAGAGTTTGTTACCTGCTATTCATGTCAATCGAAATTCACAGCCTTGGAAGATGGACAGGGCAATGTCAGAGGCTGCATACCCAGGATGCATTACAAGGCAAACAAAGACGTCAAAGGGGAACAACCTTTAACGCTTGAGGTGAACCCATCCGAGCATGCTCCCGTCAAAACCTAAGACACTAAGTGCATTTAGAAAGAGATGCTTCTGTATGGACAGGGGTGGACAAAGAAAGGACTTGCATCGAGCAAGAGTGTCCCATCAGGCCCGAGGGTCTGTCGAGGAACCTCCCTTAAGTAGCAGCATGACTGGTGATTGAGTGCAAGTGTTTTCCTCCATGCCACCAAAACAAAATGCTGCCACTGCTGAAACTCCCCAAATATCCCTAGGCATTTACAGGCGTTTACAATGCTGTTGCTGATGTGCCGTTGTAGCATAATGTACAGCATTCTGTGAAGCAGTGAACATGGCTCGTATGGATTTATGCCCATTCAAAGTAGTTCATTTAACCCTGTTGCACGTTTTTCAGCCTTGTATTAATCTTTCAGTATGAACCTATTCAGGGTCCTCATACATACAGTATATACCATATATAAAACCCCCTCCCTACCTCTGTGTCACAGTCACACACACACACACACACACACACTTACACACACAAACGAGCACCACTGAACACTATTCTTTTCAAGAGGATAGGCTTCACACTCGAGAGTGTATGTTCTCTATGTGAGAGATCACTTTGATAGATTCTTGTGTCTATACTGCCCCCTGACACCAGATTAACGCTGTCTAGTTTAATGCAGCAGCCGTGCCATAAAACACACTGGGACAACCTTAGTGGAAGTAGGTGTGTGTGTGTGTGTGTGTGTGTGTGTGTGTGTGTGTGTGTGTGTGTGTGTGTGTGTGTGTGTGTGTGTGTGTGTGTGTGTGTGTGTGTGTGTGTGTGTGTGTGTGTGTGTAGACCTGCCTAGCTGAATTATTGGGTTCTGTCAACTGTTTTTTACTCAGACCTCAGCGAGGTAGACAAAGGCAGAGGAGGTAACTCCACAGGATGGATGTGTGTGAAACCAAAACAAAAAGTGTCAGAAAGAGAGAGACAAGAAAGGAGAGAGAGATACGAGAAAGGAGAGAGAGAGACGAGAAAGGAGAGAGAGACGAGAGGAGAGAGGAGAGGGGAGAGAGAGAGATCCCAAACAAGCTCAATGGGTGACATGTCTGGTGAGTATGCAGGCCATGGAAGAGAGGAGAGAGAGGCGAGAGGAGAGAGAGAGAATAGAAAGGAGAGAGAGAGAGAGAATATTACGTAAAGAGAGCGAGAGAGAGGAGAGAGAGAGAGACGAGAAAGGAGAGAGAGCGAGAGAGAGACGAGAGAAGAGATGGATATAGACATATAGAGAAAAAGAAAGGTTGAAAGTGTCTACCCTGGAAGCAGCTTCCTTGTCAACCTATTTCTGTAATTGCATGCAATTAAGGTGTGAAAAGTTATTTTTTTTAAAGCACTGGGAAATTGGCTATGTTCTTGCATCAGTCACAAGAGGCTGCAGAGGTACAGAAGAGGCACAAATGACCTCCGTAGCCTTTTGAAATATTCTACCCCAATACTTCTCACTAGTTAGATAATCACTAACTACTAGCCATGGTGGTAATACTGTAATATTGTCGTCTTGTAGAGGGCAATATAATACAATAGAATGACTCACCATTTAAAAAGCCTAATGACTCAATATGGCCTTATATCTACAGCCTGAGCTTTGTGTTTTTAAAAGACATTTGTCGAGTTACTGAAAAAAAATCACTTTGACTCCTCGGAGGGAGAAGATGCCTATTAGGCTACCAGATAGTGACTTTCTCTTATAAGTCACTTCTTTACGCAGTACCGTAGCTTGTTCGGGGAAACCATTTTGAGAGAGATGTTTTTTGACAGGTCTTGGGCTCTTGCTCTGGCTATGTTAGCGTGAAGGCTAAGATCGCTAAGGGAAGTTGAGCACAGCGCGAGCTCGCTCCGGCTGATTGAGCCAGTCTCCACGTTCTGCCTCCGGGGATGAAGTCACACTCTCAGCTGCTCACTCCACAGGGGTCCTTGGGTGCACATGGAACAGTGGAGCAGCACTCTGCATAGGGATGCCCACAGAATGCCTGACCAGAAAAGGGTGAGATTATGTGGAGAGATACGGATACACATGTACACAGATACATGCATATGCATGAGAAAAGTTAATTACGTACAGTATGGAAATCTTCACAGAAATGTACAGAAAATAATATGTTACCAAAGGATTTACGCTAGAATATCTTAAGTCTTTCCTTTCATTTGACTTCTCTTGACCTAACCATCATCAGCCTACATAGGATTAAGGATATAAATGCAACATGCAACAAATTCAAAGATTTTTCAAAGAGTTAGAGTTCATATATAAGGAAATCACTCAATTTAAATCAATTAATTCGCCCCTAGTCTATGGATTTTAATATATGAATTTCACATGACTAGGAATACAGATGTGCATCTGTTGGTCACAGATACAGTATCTTAAAAAAAAGGTAGGGGCGTGGATCAGAAAACCAGTCAGTATCTGATGTGACCATTTGCCTCATGCAGCGCAACACATTTCCTTCACATAGAGATGATCAGGCTGTTGATTGTGGCTTGTGGAATGTCGTCCCACTCCTCTTCAATGGCTGTGCGAAGTTGCTGGATTGTGTCGGGAACTGGAACACGCTGTCGTACACGTCGATCCAGAGCATCCCAAACAAGCTCAGTGGGTGACATGTTTGGTGAGTATGCAAGCCATGGAAGAACTGGGACATTTTCAGCATCCATGAATTGGGTACAGATACTTACGACATGGGGCCGTGCATTATCGTGCTGAACAATTTAGAAAGGCCTTTTATTGTCCCCAGCACAAGGTGCACCTGTGTAATGATCATGGAGTTTAACCAGCTTCTTGATATGCCACACCTGTCAGGTGGATGGATTATCTTGGCAAAGGAGAAATGGTCTCTAACAGGGAGGTAAACAAACGTGTGCACACATTTTGAGAGATATAAGCTTTTTGTCCGTATAGGAACATTTCTGTGATCTTTCATTTCAGCTCATGAAACTTGGGACCAACACTTTACATTGTGCATTTATATTTTTTATCAGTGTACATTATTACACCAGAGTAAGCTTGTAGTAAGGAAGCAATTTTGTCTAGATCTTTGTTTTTCCAATGATGAATAGTCCATTACTGGCTGAACCTGAAACCAGACCAGAAAGTCAAAGCCACACACCACTGAATCCACACCTAAACTACAGCAGAGGTAACTGAAGAAAGGAAGGACAGACGACAGCGCCTCCTGTGGCACTGCGAGTCAAAACAGAGAGAAGATTACAGATAGAGAGAGAGGAAGGGATGGAGAGAGAGACAGATAGGGGTATAGAGAGGGAGTGGGTGTTGAGAGAGAGACAGATAGAGAGAGAGGAAGGGATGGAGAGAGAGACAGATAGGGGTATAGAGAGGGAGTGGGTGTTGAGAGAGAGACAGATAGAGAGAGAGGAAGGGATGGAGAGAGAGACAGATAGGGGTATAGAGAGGGAGTGGGTGTTGAGAGAGAGACAGATAGAGAGAGAGGAAGGGATGGAGAGAGAGACAGATAGGGGTATAGAGAGGGAGTGGGTGTTGAGAGAAAGAGCCAGGAGTGATGGCGAGAAATCAGGACAGGAATGTGTAAAGTGACTTAGCGTTGGTGTGATGTCCTGTGTTGGTACTTGAAGTAACAGGGATGAACTATGAAAATTGACGTCCAAGTCCGACACAAATGCAAAAGAGATTTCTCTTAGTCACCGTAGCTTTGTTTGTAACTAATCCTGGGACTAAAGGTTCAAGCAAAGTACAGGCCCTGGTACAGCTCATGGCACCATTAGTATGGTCCAAACATTGTCAAGTTTTTGTAAAAGTCAGATTAAATGAATAGTACACCAGAGGGCATCTGGTATCCCATTTATTCCAATGGGGATCATCTCTGACAATAGCCTCCAATTTATAGTGAATTTGGAGGTGGCCCCACAGGTACTGGAACCCGGGTCCCATTACTGTCAACCCAACACCTTAGCGACTACGCCAAGAGATACAAACCTTTCGACCAGATCGTTAGGTGTTGAGTTAAGGTTGCTACAGTGTTGGAAAAAAGGCATGTGACAACTTCCTCTTACTCCCACATCAGCTTAACACTTCACTCATCATCAATGACGTCTCACTAATGTATTGACAAGACTCCCCCAGTAGATCCCATCCCACCACCCTAGGGGTGGGAGCCTCAATATACCCAATGGATGAACCAAGGGCCAGGCTGATTCCCTATAATCAAATCAAATCAAATATTTGTCACACGCTTCGTAAAAAACTGGTGTAGACTTGGCACGGGGTACCAGTACTGAGTCGATGTGCAGGGGCACAAGGTAATTGAAGTAAGTATGCACATATAGGTGGGAATAAAGTTACTAGGCAACAGGATAGATAATAAACAGAGATGAGTCAATACAGATACTTAAATAGTTAACCAATAGCTACCTGGACTATTTAGCAGTATTATGGCTCAGTAGAATCTGTTCAGGGTCCTGTTTGTTCCAGACTTAGTGAATTGGTACTGCTTGCCATATGGTAGCAGATAGAACAGTCTATGACTATTAACAATTTTAGGGGCCTTCCTCTGACATCGCCTGGTAGAGGTCCTGGACGGCAGGGAGCTCGGCCCCAGTGATGTACTAGGCTGTACGCACTGTGCCTCTGTAGCGCCTTGCGTTCGGATGTCAAGCAGTTGCCATACCAAGCAGTGATGCAGTCAGTCAAAATACTCTCAATGATGCTGCTGTCGGACTTTGAGGATCTGAGGGCCAATGCCAAATCTTTTCAGCCTCCTGAAGGGGAAGAATGCAACATGTAAAGAAGGCACGACAACGCTGTCGGGCCTTCTTTACATGTTGCATTTATATATACAGTACCAGTCAAACATTTGGACACACCTACTCATTCAAGGGATTTTCTTCATTTTTACTATTTTCAAAATTGTTAAGGTACAGTATCTGTGACCAACAGATGCACATCTGTTTTCAAGATTGTTGGAAAAGCATTCCTCATGAAGCTGATTGAGAGAATGCCAAGAGTGTGCAAAGCTGTCATCAAGGCAAAGGGTGGCTACTTTGAAGAATCTCAAATATAAAATATGTTTTGATTTGTTTAACACTTTTTTGGTTACTACACGATTCCATATGTGTTATTTCATAGTTTTGATGTCTTCACTATTATTCTACAATGTAGAATAAAGAAAAACCCTTGAATGAGTAGGTGTGTCCAAACTTCTGTATATACAGTGGCAAGAAAAGGTATGTGAACCCTTAGGAATTACCTGGATTTCTGCATAAATTGGTCATATAATGTAATCTAATCTTCATCTAAGTCAAAACAATAGACAAAGACAGTCTGCTTAAACTAATAACACACAAACAATTATACGTTTTCATGTCTTTATTGAACACACCGTGTAAACATTCACAGTATAGGGTGGAAAAACTATGTGAACCCTTGAATTTAATAACTGGTTGACAGTCCTTTTGCAGCAATAACCTCAACCAAATGTTTTCTGCAGTTGCGGATCAGACCTGCACAACGGTCAGGAATTTTGGACCATTCCTCTTTATTAAACTGTTTCAGTTCAGCAATATTCTTGGGATGTCTGGTGTGAACCGCTCTCAAGGTCATGCCACAGCATCTCAATCGGGTTGACGTCAGGACTCTGACTGGGCCACTCTAGAAGGCGTATTTTCTTCTGTTGAAGTCATTCTGTTGTTGATTTTCTACTGTGTTTTGGGTCGTTGTCCTGTTGCATCACTCAACTTCTGTTGAGCTTCAATTGGTGGACAGATAGCCTTACATTCTCCTGCAAAATGTCTTCATTAACATGGGAATTCATTTTTCCGTCGATGATAGCAAGTTGTCCAGGCCCTGACGCAGCAAAGCAGCCCAAACCATGATGTTCCTTCCACCATACCTTACGGTTGGGATGAGGTTTTGATGTTGGTGTGCTGTGCCTTTTCCCCACACATAGTGGTGTGTGTTCCTTCCAAACAACTCAACTTTAGTTTAATCTGTCCACTGAATATTTTGCCAGTAGCGCTGTGGAACATCCAGGTGCTCTGTTGCGAACAGACGTGCAGCAATGTTTTTTTGGACAGCAGTGGCTTCTTCCGTGGTGTCCTCCCATGAACACCATTCTTGTTTAGTGTTTTACGTATCGTAGACTCGTCAACAGAGATAACTTCTCACGAGTCACCAACCCTGATCCGGTAGCACCCCCCCCCCCCCCCCCCCCCACTGAGTAGCATAGCTAGCATAGCGTCACAAGTAACTTGTAGCATCTAAATATCATTAAATCACAAGTCCAAGACACCAGATGAAAGATACAGGTCTTGTGAATAAAGCCACCATTTCAGATTTTTAAAATGTTTTACAGGGAAGACACAATATGTAAATCTATTAGCTAACCACGTTAGCAAAGGACACGATTTTTTTACTCCCAATAGTTTTTTCCTGCGTCAGTAGCTATCACTAATTCGACTAAATAAAAATATATATAGCCACTAACCAAGAAACAACTTCATAAGATGACAGTCTGATAACATATTTATGGTATAGCATAGTTTTCTTTTTGAAAAATGTGCATTTTTCAGGTATAAATCACAGTTCTACATTGCAGCTGCAATCTGAAATAGTGCTGACCCAGCCAGAACAATTACAGAGACCAACGTCATATAACGAATTACTCATCTTAAAACATTTCAGAAAAATACACAGCGTACAGATATTGAAAGCCCAACATCTGGTGAATCCAAACAATATTTCAGATTTATTAAATGTTTTATAACGAAAACAAAATGTAGCACTAAATTAGCATAGCTATACCAGGCAGATTCGGCTAGGCGCCCACGGCCAGTTCACATGCACAACAGATATGATATAACATCGTAAATTGGGTCTTACTATGGCTGATCTTTCATCAGAATGTTGATCAAAGTGTCCTTTGTCAAGATGAGTCGTTGGTTCCGTTCAGAATTGTTCCTTTCCCACTCCATTTAGCACAGGTACTGGTCGAGTGGCACGGATCTCTCAAACGTAAATAAAATCAGACAACGGAACACCACAAAACTCCCGAAAAAATTCAAATAATCTGATTAAACTATATTGAAAAAACATACATTACGATGATCTGGTCACATGTATCAAACAAACTTCGAGACGGAGATAGTTTTCATCCATAATGGCCGCACAACAGAAGACAATCGCAGCTACAAGTCGCACGATTTAGAGAACCGGAAGTTGTCGGTCACGCCAAAGAATTAGCTCTCATTTCACGTCAGTCCCAGATAAACAAGATATTTTTCCTCTGACGTCCTCTTGACACCCAGAGGAAGGCCAATGAGGTGTGTTTCGGGTCATAGGGGGCACGACCATATATAGGCAGAGCGTTGAAGCTGGCATACACATCTTGCTTTTTTCTTCTTGGTCATGGAAAGTGCTGTCAAATGACTTCTGTATCACTCAGAGACAAAATTGAAACGGTTTTAGAAACTAGAGATTGTTTTCTTTCCAATGGTATTATTTATATGCATATAGTAAGAGCAATAATTGAATAAGAGGCAGTTTAATCTGTAGAGCAAATTATGCTAATGGGAAAATAGCACCCCCTGTATTCTCAAGAAGTTAATAGCATGTTCCAGAGAATTCTGTAAGTCTTTAGCTAACACTCTAGGATTCTTCTTAACCTCAGTGAGCATTCTGCGCTGTGCTCTTGCAGTCATCTTTGCAGGACGACCACTCCTAGGGAGAGTAGCAACAGCGCTGAACTTTCTCAATTTATGGACAATTTGGCTTAGTGGACTGATGAACATCAAGACTTTTAGAGATACTTTTGTAACTCTTTCCAACTTCATGCAAATTAACAATTCTTAGGTCTTCTGAGATCTCTTTTGTTCGAGTCATGGTTCACATCAGGCAATGCATTTTGTGAGTGTTTTCTATATTGCAGGGCAGCTCTAACCAACATCTCCAATCTTGTCTCATTGATTGGACTCCAACCTACACTGTGAATTTTTAAATTATGTATTCAATATAGACAAGAAAAATACAATAATTTGTGTGTTATTAGTTTAAGCACACTGTGCTTGTCTATTGTTGTGACTTAGAGGAAGATCAGATCACATTTTTTGACCAATTTATGTAGAAATCCAGGTAATTCCAAACAGTTCACATACTTTTTATTGCAACTGTATATATAATTATTTTAAATAAATTTAGTCTCAATGTTTATTGAAAACATAAATATATTTGCACAATGAGCACTTGTGTCAAGATGTGTATGAAGGCGAAGTCAGGTGCAGGAGAGCAGAGTATGATTAAATAAAGCGCACTTTATTATAGTTCCAAACCGGAAGCACAACAAAACAAACGCGCTCAAAAAACGGAATAATAAAGTAAAGCGCTAAACATACATCACTTGACATGAAGACAATTACACACAAAACATGATGGGAAACAGAGGGTTAAATGCAAGTAGATTGACTGGGGAAATGAAAACCAGGTGTGTATGAAAACAAGACAAATGGATAAATGAAAAATGGAGCGGCGATGGCAAGAAAACCGGTGTCGTCGATCGCCGGACGCCGCCCGAACAAGGAGAGGAGCCGACTTCGGCGGAAGTCGTGACAACTTGTTGTCTCTCAAATACAGTGCCTTCAGAAAGTATTCACACCCCTTAACTTTTTCCACGTGTTGTTGTGTTACAGCCTGAATAAAAATTGGGATTAAATTGAGATTTTGGGTTACTGGCCTACACACAATACCCCATAATGTCTAAGTGGAATTATGTTTACAAAATGAATTAAAAATGAAATGGTGAAATGTCTTTAGTCAATAAGTATTCTACGTCTTTGTTATGGCAAGCCTAAATAAGTTCAGGAGTAAAATTTGTATAACAAGTCGCATAATAAGTTCAATGGAATCACTCGGTGTAAAATAATAGTGTTTAGCTATTTTGAATGATTACCTCATCTCTGTACCCCACACATACAATTATCTGGAAGCTGAAGTTATTAATTACACTTTGGATGGCATATCAATACTCCCAGTCACAACAAAAATATAGACATCCTTCCTCAACTCAGTTGCCGGAGAGGAAGGAAACTGCTCAGGAATTTCACCATGAGGCCAATGGTTACTTTAAAACAGTTACAGATTTAAATGGCTGTGATAGGAGAAAACTGAGGATGGAGCAACAACATTGTAGTTACTCCACAGTACTAACCTAATTGACAGAGTGAAAAGAAGGAAGCTTGTACAGAATAAAAATATTCCAAAACATGCATCCTGTTTGCAACAAGGCACTAAAGTAATACTGCAAGAAATGTGGCAAAGCAATACATTTTTTGTCCTGAATACAATGTTTTATGTATGGGGCAAATCACACATTACTGAGTACCACGCTCCATATTTTCAAGTATAGTGGTGACTTCATCATGTTATGGGTATGCTTGTAATCATTAAGGACTGGGGAGTTTTTCAGGATAAAAAACGAACGGAATGGGGATAAGCACAGGCAAAATCCTAGAGGAAAACCTGGTTCAGTCTGCTTTCCACCTGACACTGGGAGATGAATTCACCTTTAAGCCGAGTTAAAGTCACCAGTTTTGACTTAAATTTGTTTGAAAATATATGGCAAGACCTGGATACGGTCTAGCAATGATCAACAACCAATTTCACAGATCTTGAAGAATTTAGAGACGAATAGTAGGAAAATGTTTCACAATCCAGGTGTGTAAAACTCTTAGAGATTTACCCAGAAATACTGTCAGCTGTAATCTCTGCCAAAGGTGATTCTAGCATGTATTGATTCACGGGGTTAAATACTTATCTAATCAAGATATATTAGTGTTATATTTTTCATTATATTTTTTACAAATGTTAGAATTTGTCTTTGCGTAGATTGTTGACATAAAAATACAATTAAATCCATTTTAATCCCACTGTCACGTTCGTCGTATGAAGGAGACCAAGGCGCAGCGTGGAATGCGTACATTCTCTTTATTAAAAGAATGAACACCGAACAAACTAACAAAATAACAAACAAAACATAAAGCTTTACAATATAGTGCTGACAGGCAACTACACATAGACAAGAACCCACAACACAAATGAGGAAAATGGCTACCTAAATATGATCCCCAATCAGAGACAACGATAAACAGCTGTCTCTGATTGGGAACCATATCAGGCCAACAGAAACATACAAAACCCCTAGACATACAACAGAGATATCTAAGGTCAGGGCGTGACACCCACTTTGTAACACAACATTTGGAAAAAGTCAAGGGGTGTGAATACTTTCTGAAGGCATTGTACATCATTATAGTTATGGCTTAACTAGCTAGCCAATTTTAGCCATATTACAATAGACATTATGTCAAAACACCTCAAAACAAGACATGGTATCAATAACAAGATTCAACGAGCTGAAACGAGCCACCTACGATTCCCCACGTCAGCTTCTTGTCATTGTTGCTAGCTATCTGACCGCTCAGAATCATAACAACGCCTGCCTTCTAGCCACATCGATGCTCACAGATCATTTTTGTGAGGTTGTCAGCAAACCCCTCTGTACCACAATGCTTGTTGTTGTGTTGGTGTATTGGGCAGAAATTAATGGGCTTGACTTCTGTGTCGGAGACCTACTATGAACACTACTTTTACACTAAGGTTTGGAGAGATGTAATGAAACCTTGTTAGTTCTACTGAGAATGTCTGTGTCCCTTCTAACCTTTGATTATAGGAGCTTGCTGTCCAGACAGCAGTCTGAAGCGCACACTAATGTGCACGCAAACACATTCCTACACAAAGGCACTGTCATGACGTGGCCCTTTCTGGATGTAGATCATAGCTTTCCACCCACTCTCTCCACTCTCACTCTCACTCCTAACCCAGGTTTATTACCCCCGGTCGTAAATATTGGGTAGCAACTACCATGCAGTATTGAGGGAGAGAGTCTCCCAGAACAGAGACTTGGCCGAACTCCTAATCTTTTGAGAGTGTGGGAATAGTCCGTGGACACTTAAGGGACAGTTATGACGAGTGTGTTTAATTTGGTGATCTCATGAAGGACAGGAAACACACATAACTGTATCTCTTAAAGTCTACATTTCCCAGCTGTCAGGTTGACATCTAAATATTGTGAAAAGAATGTGATTAAACATTAAACTATTTGTGAAGATGTAATGTGATGTTAACCTTCTAAATGAGAGTATGGATTTTCATATAAAGATGAACTAGTCAGTGGCCACACCCCCGTGAGCCCAGACATCACATTAGGCGTCATGGACTGCCCTTTTCTACTGTTACGTAAAAAACCCACTCCTGATGAAATTCACACCAGAACACGCAAACCCCAGTGTAAGCTAAGGTTGCAAATGGTTGAATTTCTAATACCAAAACATACCAGGTGGCGCTGGTGTGTGAAGTGGATTAAACTACAACTCTATCAAAGGACAGGACTATACCACGTGGAGCATTGGCTACACCGACGGAAATGGTTCAACTCTGAGACTATCGATCCCTACAGAATAAGAGCAAATCTTAGACGTATAATTACTAGTCTGCAGCTAGAAAGTCTAGAACGAGAATACTGACAACCGCCGAAGCATCTATTCTATGAGAACATTTCTGAATGGTACTCTGAAGTAGCCATTTTAACCACGAAAGACTTTGTGACTTCAATGAAAGTTAACCAGAGAGACTCCGATGAACTCACCAGCAGACGGACAGGATTCCAACAGAGAAGACAACAACGACATCCGGGCGTAAATATGAATTGCAATTTCTTTTTGAATGAGCAGCCGTTCATGGGAAAAGGATTAGCATTTCAATTAATATAGTTATAGACTGTGTGTAATGAATCCATTTGTCTTTCCCGCTCTTTCTCAGTCCCACCCCTTCCCTTTAGTCTACCAAGCTGTCATATCGTCTTAGCCCACTAGGGACTTTCCTATCATTCTTATTAACCAATATCTACTGTTTGCTTGCTATGTATTTCTGTGATTATTTAGTTAGTTAGTAAATAAATAATTAAGCCAATTTGCATATTGCTGATTCATTATGGAAACTAGGGTTCGTGCAGATAACCAACAATTTTTTGACATCCAGATGAGACTGATAGAAGGTAAAGAATAATTAATGATTGACTGCTATTGATATAAAATATCTTCAGCTCTTTAAGAGTGGATTCGGGAGATAGCCGCTCTATATAAACTAACTCTTCCATGGTGCCCCAGGATATTAACAAGTTAATTGTTTTATTAATGGTTTAATTCAATCACGTAATCAATCAAATGATAGGTAATCGATTTGAAAATAGCATGTCATGTCATTTAACCATAGTAGAGACACAACAGCACACACACACACACACACACACACACACACACACACACACACACACACACACACACACACACACACACACACACACACACACACACACACACACACACACACACACACACACACACACACACAGATGCACACAAACAGTTTGTTAGTCCACTGACCAGTTTTATTAACTTTTTAGAAGGTCTGAAAACTGTAGAGATCAATTTCCCTCCTTTACTCAACAGTCAGCATTATGTTTAGGGCGAAATAATCTGTTATGGCACAAACCTTTCTGTGCTTTTCTCTCCGCCACACACACACACAAAGACTAACTATTGAATACTAGTCAGGCTAGTTGTTGAGGCCCGCCTCCATGTCTGTCTCCATGTCCGTATGTCTGTCATTCATGCTGGTACTGCATGTCTCCCAGGCATACTCATCTACCAGAGTAATCACTGACCCCCGTGTACAGGCATGTATCTGTTGTTTTCATTGGCGATGCCCCAAACAGTCACCTTGGGTCTAACACACACACACACACACACACACAAACACACAGACACAGACACACACAGACACACACACACACACACACACACACACACACACACACACACACACACACACACACACACACACACACACACACACACACACACACACACACACACACACACACACACACACACACACACACATACACACCCAACACCAGCTCCTATGAAACCAGTCATTTCGGTGGGGCCAAAACGCTGAGGCAACAAGCCAGGGTCCTTTGCATACCCCTCACAGAGGCCAGTGGTGTGACACGTACACAGAGATCCACACACAAACACCACATGGGTTATTTGTTACACAATCACTTTGGCAGACAAGTAAGCAGACATTTTGGCCTTCACTCCCACTATATGGTTCACTGTGATAGGATACATAACAAAGGAACTAAGGTCAGGGAATGACTATATGGTTCACTGTGATAGGATTCAGCACCTCTCAGTTTCCCCTCCTGATACTCTCTTTGGATATTAAGTCATTTTCGTCCCCCCGACTCTGAGGGGTTTTGATGAAATGCTAAATTACTGAGTCACTAGTTATTATTATGGGCTCTCGAGTGATGCAGCGGTCTAAGTGCTAGAGGCATCACTACAGACCCTGGTTTGATTCCAGGCTTTATCACAACTGGACATGATTGGGAGTCCCAAAGGACAGCGCACAATTAGCCCAGTGTCGTCCGGGTTAGGGTTTTGCCTACAGTAGTTAAATAAAAAAGAAATAAAAATAAACATTTCACTCAACCACCCATTGCTCTATTTGTTACAGGATAATATTTGTGTACTGCTTCGGTCCTCAACACACACATTTTAAAAGGAAGGTTTGTTTAAGAGGCTTTGTAAAAAATAAAAAATAAAAATAAGATCTTCATACGGTTGTGATATAATCTATTTGAGTCATTGTAAGATGTTTTTGCTTGGTGAAGAGTTTTGAGTAGTGGCTAGCCTTGAAATGTTTTTCTAGAACTTTCCCATACAAAAGTCAGGGTGCTTTCACAGCTGCCACCCAAATGTCTGCAGTAATTTGAGTCCTTTCAGGATGATGCAGAAAAATTGGGACGTCGAGTCATGACAGCCATCTAGCAAAAGCCTTATTTGTCACCCCCCTCTCTTTTGTAAAAGACTTAGCATATTGGCATGACAATGCTAAGTGGTCTGTCGTCTGTGGAGACAACTGACAGGCGAGTCTAAGCAGTTAAGCAGCCAGTTAAGTTCTGTCCAAGATGGCTGACAGAAGACAAAAACATGTCCAATGCAACACTGACAAAAAAGCCAAAAGTCTGCTTATTCACTGCTTGAAAGAGATGAAAAAGAAACGACTGTTTCACTGAGCTGGATGTTTAAATGTGGGGCTCTACTGACAGATATTCTAGTGATATAAAATGAGTTGGCTTTACTTCAACTAAGTGTTGAATGATATGTCACCTCTCTATTCTGGGTGTATCGTATACCATTCAGTGGGATTATTTCAAAGAGAGTATTTCAGTCTCTACGTTACTATAGTTTTACATTATGACATAAATGCAATAATCTATTCTAGGTGTTTTCATATGCAGTTTCAAAGACGATTGCTTTTGAACAGGTCACTATAAAAAAAGTTAAAAATATTCTCAAATAACATGTTAGTCTTAAAGGGACATTTCATCCAAATTACAAAATGGCATATTAGTTTCCTTAACCTGTAGGCAGTCTATGGACAAGGTAAGACAGCAATCCATGTTTTGGTTTGGTTTACCTGACCACTGTGTTTACCTGACCACTGTGTTTACCTGACCACTGTGTTTACCTGACCACTGTGTTTACCTGACCACTGTGTTTACCTGACCACTGTGTTTACCTGACCACTGTGTTTACCTGACCACTGTGTTTACCTGACCACTGTGTTTACCTGACCACTGTGTTTACTTGGCAACTGTTTAGCATTTTTGTCCCAAAAAATCAAGGCAAGTCAATATCCCCTAAACAGTATTATAGTTTTCCATGTCCAAATCATCTTAAAGTAACTTTATTGCGTTCCACAATCAAGTGTAGAGACGATGGGATGATTTTGACATCGAACATAAAACACCGAACATGAAACACGAAACATGAAACACGAAACACTGATCCAAAGTTCATGCAACATCTGACCAGAAAGACGTCACACCATGAATTTTTTTTTTTTACTTCACACCTCTTTGAATCCACTGGCTGCAGCATCAAAACCGTAGTATAATGTTGTCATGACTGGCCAATCTATGATTATTTTTAGTGTGGTTGATTATGTTGTTATCACTATTCATATTCTTTTGGTTTTGTTTTTGCGATGAACTGACCATTTGTATAATATACAAGCAGAAAAGAAAAAAGATAGATACATTTACCAGAAATAAATTCACATTCATGTGAAGCATTTGCATAATGGGAACGATTCTACTTTGTTTACATTGTTTTGGGAAAAATAAGGGGGGCGGTCAAAGTGTAGTGGCCCAAACACACACGTCCACTCTCAGAAGCACTGTGTGCTCTGCTCTCAGTACGACTCCCTTTCTAATATTTAAATGTTTTACATTTTAGTCATTCAGCAGACGCTCTTATCCAGAGTGACTTACAGGAGCAATTAGGGTTAAGTGCCTTGCTCAAGGCCACATAAACATATGTTTCACCTAGTCAGATCGGCGATTCAAACCAGCAACCTTTCGGTTATTGTCCTAAAGTTCTTAACCGCTAGGCTACCTACCTAATATCAAGGCCTTATTTGCCCAGTAATTATTTATCAATGGTGGGAAAGCCAATGCAAACAGAAACTGTTCCCATAAACAGACATGGTTTGCAGAGTACACAGGCCAGGGGAGGGCAACCTCATGGGTATAAGACTGGCACTCTTCTGCTGCCCTAGCAGTGTTGTTTAATCCAGCTAGTGCACCAAAGGGCAGACATAGGAAGATATAGCGAGGCTTCAAGTAGACTACAGGAGATATACTCTAGTGACACGTAGTCAGACATGTTGGTCCTGTGTGTCATCTCTGTCCTCAGTCTTCTCTCAGTGGGACTGGCAGCTCCTCTGTCCTGTGAGGATCTACTGAGACCTTTAGAGATGAACAGCATGAACCATGTTAGTACTATGTCTGTCTCACTGTCTCTGTCTATCTGTCTGTCCGTCTGTCTATCCATCCATCCATTTGTATCTGTTTATCTATCTGTTAAGACATTTGGTTAGAAAGTCTCTTTCTGCCTGCCTATCTAACTACTGCTGTTATCCATCTATGTTTGTATTGTTCGGTATATACCAGGTATTCCTAAACTGGGGTAGGGGGTACGCGCAATGCCGTCGGGGGTATGCCATATATATATAATACTAATAATATATTTTTGCCAGAGAGGGTACTCAGAGGGGGTACTCAGCTGGAGGTTGAATGTTTGAAGGGGTACGGGACTATAAACAGTTTGGGAAACACTGGTATATACAGTATCTCTGGGTCCTATATATCTTGCAGATTTGGGGTAAGTGGATTTCTATCGCGGAGAGCACTGAGGTCCCTGGTGGCAGGGAGTATGCTGCAAAAGAATGGATCACAGGCTGGCTTCAGATCTCTCCTGGGCTCCAGAACAACACTGTCAAAGAATTACAGACGATAAACATGTAAGTGCGCTTCATGTTTATTGTATGTTGACTGTATGCATACCGTACCGGAAATGTGAATGTTAAAAACGTGTTGAAAATGAAATAATAACAAACATCGTTGTAACACAAATTGTAATTGTAACACGTAAAAATGACCCCGTCTTTGCTTTTACAAACACTTGAAAACCCAGCTAGTAACAAAACATTCCATGTTTCTTAGAGCCTGGTGAGAGTGTGGTTGTCCTATGGTTATTTTGCTGCAACCTTCCCACAACGTTCTGGGAATGTTGCAGGATAGTTGCTTTGTTTTGGAACATTCTCAGCACATTTAGGAACTTCACACAAAATAATATTTCATTACCATAACAGAAAATGTCCTATAAGTTCACACATAGTTATTTGAATGATAATGTAATAGTTGATAATATTACAGGAGTTCAGAGCACTTCTTTAAACACTCACAATTATTATTTTCTTGCATTTTTTATCATCATGATGTTGTGGCCGGTGACACATTACTTATTGAAACGCTTGAATATCCAATATCTTGAAAACGTGACTGTATCAACAGTGGACTAATGAAAAAAATACCAAAAGACTTCACCTTTTAAAAACGGTACAATGCAGCTGTTTTTTATCTCAATATAAAATAATTTCTGGTTAACAATGAAGTACCTCACTGTAATTGTTTTCAATTAAAATATACAAAAATCGGGGCCAGTGTCACGCTCGTCCTCCTCGTCATCTGAGGAGGAGTAGTTGGAAGGATCGGAGGACCAAAATGCAGCGTGGTATGTGTTCATCATGAATTTAATAAACAGAGAACACTGAACAAACTATACAAAACAATAAACGAACAACGAACGTGAAGCTATATAAGAAATGTGCTGACACAAGCAACTAACATAGACACATACAAAGTAAACTATGGTCAGGGCGTGACAGCTAGTGTCTCTGGGTTCGAGCCCAGGCTCTGTCGCAGCCGGACGCGACCGGGAGGTCCATGGGGCGACACACAATTGGCTTGGTTGTGTTTCGGAGGACGCATGGCTCTCGACCTTCGTCTCTCCTGAGCCTGTACGGGAGTTGTAGCGATGAGACAAGACAGTAACTACTAACAATTGGATACCACGAAATTGGGGAGAAAATAAAAAGGGGGTAAAAAAATATAAAAAATACCACAAGCAATTTCGAAAGCAAGTATTTTGCTATGACTGGGAAGTGGAACTCATTTTTATTGGTCTATTTATTTTGCTCCTGGTGATGTCACCAGCCATGCCAAAACTCCATCCCACCAAAACAGGCTGAAATTACAGGCAGTCTTCTCAAACAGCTCTTACACTAAAAGGGCATTATCATTATTTTCACAACTTCACAGTATTATTCCAACATTTAATGAGGAAATATACTGTATATAAAACATAGGAAAATCAAGTTTCTTTACTGTACTGTACCTTTAAGTAAATCAGATGATAAATTAGGTGAAAGGGAGACATTTTAGTAAATGTTCTCCGAACATTTACTAAAATGTTCTTGACAACATCTGTAAAAACTACCACAGGTTGCCAGGGATGTAATGTTCCTGTAATGTTTTTACAATATACTGCCACAAAAAAAATGTGGCTACATGCCACCCTCTCAATGATCTCAAAGTTATAGTATGAAACAATTCTGAAAACAATGGTGCAATGTTCTGCTAATGTTTAGTGTAACATTATTAATTGAAGTTGCCAAACTTTTAAACAAATGCCATTTCAATCATCTTACATCATTATCTTTGGGTATTGTACAAACATAGTTACAGATTTTGTAGCCCTTTCCTGCAGTCAAGTGACCAAATCGCCCTCTAGTGGCTTGATGGGTGGAATGTTATTAATACGTCCCTGTGCCCAAGAATGCCAAGGTAACCTGTCTAATTGACTATGGCTGTAGCACTCACATCTGTAGCAATGAAACGCTTTGAAAGGCTGGCTCACATGGCTCACATCAACACCATCATCCAAGACACCCTGGACCCAATTCAATTCGCATACAGTCCCAACAGATCCACAGATGACGCAATCTCGATTGCTCTTCACACTGCCCTCTCTCACCTGGACAATGCTGTTCATTGACTACAGCTCAGCGTTCAATACCATAGTGCCCTCTAAGCGCGTCACTAAGCTAAAGACCCTGGGACTGAACACCTCCCTCTGCAACTGGATCCTGGACTTCCTGACGGGCCGCCCCCAAGTGGTGAGGGTAGGCAACAACACATCTGCCACGCTGACCTTCAACACGGGGGCCCCTCAGTGGTGCGTGCTTACTCTCCTCCTGCACTTCCTGTTTACCTACGTGCACGACTCCAACACCATCATTAAGTTTGCTGATAGCACAACCGTGGTGGACAACGACAACATCTCCCTCAACGTCAGCAAGAAAAAGGTGCTAATCGTGGACTACAGGAAACGGAGGTCCGAGCATGCCCCCATTCAAATCTACGGGGCTATAGTGGAGCGAGTCGAGAGTTTCCTTGGTGTACACATGACTGAGGAATTAACATGGTCCACACACACCAACACAGTTATGAAGAAGACATGACAACACCGCTTCCCCCTCAGGAGGCTGAAAAGACTTGGGATGGACACTCAAATCCTCAAAACGTTCTACAGCTACACCATTGAGAGCATATTGACTGGCAGCAGAGGGTGGCGCTACAGAGGGTTGTGCGGACAGCCCAGTACATCACTGGGGCCAAGCTCCCTGCCATCCAGGACCTCTATAGCAGGCGGTGTGAAAGGAAGGCTAGGAAAATTGTTAAAGACTCCAGCAACCCAAGCCATAGACTGTTCTCTCTGCTTCCGCATGGCAAGCGGTACCGGAGCATCAAGTCTGACACCAACAGGCTCCTGAACAGCTTCTATTCCCAAGCAAGGTTTGAAATGATTGATTTAATCAAATATTATATATGTTTGGGCTTCTTACGGTTAATATGCAGTCTACACATTTATTGTCATTATGTTCTGGTTCCCTGACCATCTGTTCAAGACAAAATATGTGCCATAACCAGGCTTCCAAAGCACTTTATGATTACAGATGTGAGTGCTACAGGTCAGATGTGAGTGCTAATGTCCCCACATTGTTCTCACAGCATAATGAAATGTTTTGTAAACTTTAAATTAACATAACAAATGTTCTGTTAACATTCTTGCAACATCAGAGGAATGTTTTTTCCACATTAATACTAACATTGTATAATCATCAACACAACTGGACAGATTGTGTTATTACAACTTTTAGGGGGAATGTTCTTATACCTTTCCCACAACTTAATGAAATGGTCTGGGAACATTCACAGAACCAGTTTTGGTTTGCTGGGTAGACTCTCGGAACTAGAGGTCGACCGATTATGGTTTTTCAACGCCGATACCGATAACGATTATTGGAGGACCAAAAAAAGCCGATACTGAATCGGCCAATTTTTTACATTTATTTATTTGTAATAATGACAATTACAACAATACTGAATAAACACTTGTTTTAACTAAATTGAATATACATCAATCAAATCAATTTAGCCTCAAATAAATAATGAAACATGTTCAATTTGGTTTAAATAATGCAAAAACAAAGTGTTGGAGAAGAAAGTAAAAGTGCAATATGTGCCATGTAAAAAAGCTAATGTTTAAGTTCCTTTCTCAGAACATGAGAACATATGAAAGCTGGTGGTTCCTTTTAACATGAGTCTTAAATATTCCCAGGTAATAAGTTTTAGGTTGAGGTTATTATAGGAATTATAGGCCTATTTCTCTCTATACCATTTGTATTTCATACACCCTTGACTATTGGATGTTCTTATAGGCACTTTAGTATTGCCAGTGTAATAGTATAGCTTCCGTCCCTCTCCTCGCCACTACCTGGGCTCGACCCAGGAACACTGACAACAGCCACCCTCGAAGCATCGTTACCCATCGCTCCACAAAAGCCACGGCCCTTGCAGAGCAAGGGGAACAACTACTCCAAGTCTCCGAGTGAGTGACGTTTGAAACGCTATTAGCACGCACCCCGCTAACTAGCTAGCCATTTCACATCGGTTACACCAGCCTAATCTCGGGAGTTGATAGGCTTGAAGTCATAAACAGCGCAATGCTTGAAGCATTGCGAAGAGCTGCTGGCAGACGCACGAAAGTGCTGTTTGAATGAATGCTTACGAGCCTGCTGCTGCCTACCACCGCTCAGTCAGACTGCTCTATCAAATATCAAATCATATACTTAATTATAACATACTAACACAGAAATACGAGCCTTAGGTCATTAATATGGTCAAATCCGGAAACTATCATTTAGAAAATAAAACATTTATTCTTTAAGTGAAATACGGAACCGTTCCGTATTTTATCTAATGGGTGGCATCCATAAGTCTAAATATTCCTGTTACATTGCACAACCTTCAATGTTATGTCATAATTACGTAAAATTCTGGCAAATTAGTTCGCAACGAGCCAGGCGGCCCAAACTGTTGCATATACCCTGACTCTGCATGCAATGAACGCAAGAGAAGTGACACAATTTCCCTAGTTTAATATTGCCTGCTAACATGAATTTCTTTTAACTAAATATGCAGGTTTAAAAATATACTTCTTTGTATTGATTTTAAGAAAGGCATTGATGTTTAATGTTAGGTACATTCGTGCAACGATTATGCTTTTTTCGCAAATGTGCTTTTGTTAAATCATCCCCTGTTTGGCGATGTTGGCTGTCTTTGTTAGGAAGAAATAGTCTTCACAGTTCGCAACGAGCCAGGTGGCCCAAACTGCTGCATATACCCTGACTCTGTTGCACAGAACGCAAGAGAAGTGACACAATATCCCTAGTTAAAATAAATTAATGTTAGCAGGCAATATTAACTAAATATGCAGGTTTAAAAATATATACTTGAGTATTGATTTTAAGAAAGGCGTTGATGTTTATGGTGAGGTACACATTGGTGCAACGACAGTGCTTTTTTCGCGAATGCGCTTGTTAAATCACCCGTTTGGCGAAGTAGGCTATGATTCAATGATAAATTAACAGGCACCGCATTGATTATATGCAACGCAGGACAAGCTAGATAAACTAGTAATATCATCAACCATGTGTAGTTAACTAGTGATTATGATTGATTGATTGTTTTTTATAAGATACGTTTAATGCTAGCTAGCACCTTACCTTGGCTCCTTGCTGCACTCGCATAACAGGTAGTCAGCCTGCCACGCAGTCTCCTCGTGGAGTGCAATGTAATCGGCCATGATCGGTGTCCAAAAATGCCGATTACCGATTGTTATGAAAACTTGAAATCGGCCCTAATTAATTGGCCATTCCGATTAATCGGTCGACCTCTACTGGGAACGTTGTCAAATTGTGTGACATGAGGAATGTTCTCAGAACAAAGAAAACTTAGAGAAATGTGTTTTGAGTGTAATGTGATGAATGTGTTTTTATAATTTAATTTGTACTTGAATACTGTAGTATATTTATCTCAGTTCATTACTCAACAGTGGAGGCAAATGCATGAGCATGACCAGTGAAATGACCATGGAAAACAACACGTTTACCTCAAGTGAGTAAAGCCATAACAATACTATTACTAATCATCAAGATAATATGACTTTGCACTAAAGGATAGTGAATCAATGTGGTATGTCATGTTAAAAAAAGTGTGTGTGTGTGTGTGTGTGTGTGTGTGTGTGTGTGTGTGTGTGTGTGTGTGTGTGTGTGTGTGTGTGTGTGTGTGTGTGTGTGTGTGTGTGTGTGTGTGTGTGTGTGTGTGTGCCATAGCGGGACCTTTGACCTTTTCCCAGACCTACCTGAATACCTGCCCTGACTGCCTCCTTGTCCAACTAAAGTTGTCATTGGTTAGCAACTACAGCACTCTGTATATCTTCAGTAAGAACATTACATTACAACTATCATGCTAAATTCAGTACTATAGTCTTGTTTAAAAATGTATTACTACTTAACTAATGGGACATGATAAACCATAAGTGAATTATATGTATTTGAAGATATGTTTCTTTTGGGCCCTCTGGCTCATAATATATTTTCTATTCACTATGATGAACAGGTAAGAGAAAGGAGCTGACCTCTGCTGAACTGGAAGTGTTTAAGAAACAGGTGGACTGTCTCAATTTGCCACCAGCTGTGTTCACAAACCCACAGAAAGGTAAGCATCTTACCTTACCTAGAGTTTTCACCAGAAATTATTTTCAGCGACCAAGCTACCATTTTAGAAAGATTCAACCAAAGTTTGCAATGTTATCAATGAAGCGCAGACTGCATGATAAGCTAGCGAACTAGATTTGACATTGTGCTTTGACACTGTTGGATAGGCCAACAACAACGTGCTGTTTTGCATGCTGTTCGGAAGATGCACCCACATGGGGAGAAATAAGCAATACCTTACTGCAAAGTAGCTTCTGGGGAAAAATACTTGTGATGATGTAAATGTTAATTTACTCACGGACTGTCATAATTTGCCGCATAGATTCCTGTCCAGATCCGACACAGGACAACAGCAAAACTCTGGACCTGTCGAAAGTGATCGAATTGCTGGGTGACAAGATTGATCTTCAGAAGACTTTAGAAGAGATGATAAGTAAATTACAACTAGAGAGTAATAAAGCCGATTAATTGTCAAAATGTCAAGTGGCGCCTATTATGTATTTTTTCATATAATACATTTAAAAAATATATTTAAAAAATATATTTAGAAATAGATTTGTATTTTTTCATACTCATTGTTTTAATGGTTGGTATATCGCCACCATGGAACCAATTGACAACATATTTCTCCTACATTCAAACAGTGTTTCAACCTTTAGAGAATTAACCCTAGCTAGCACACAGTGTCCTTCGCGGCAACCTGCCGAACACCTACCCTCGCCGTCGATAACAGAACTGCAGGAAAACAATGCTGGCAGGCGGGGGGAGTACACTGTCTACCGGTGTGCTAGGTAGCTACCTATCCTGCCTACTGCATACCAGAGCACACAGTGTCCTTTGCTCGCACCTGTCAAACACCTGCCCTCACCGTCATTAACAGAAGTGAGAGAAAGCAGTCCGACAGGTGGGGGCGAAGGACACTGTCTACCGGTGTGCTAGCTATCGTTAGCTAGCTACCTATCCTGGCAGCAGTGTACCGGAGTCCTAGCTAGCTAACAACCAGTGTCCTTCGCTAACGCCTGCCAAACACCTGCCCTCGCCACCGTTAACAGAACTGCGGAAACAGTGCTCGACAGGCGGGGGAAAAGGATACTGTCTACCAGTGTCCTAGCTATCGTTAGCTAGCTGGTTACCTATTCTGCCTGCTGTGTACCAGAGTCCTAGCTAGCTAGCACCCAGTCTCCATCGCTAACGCCTGCCGAACTTCTGCCCTCGTCGTCGTTAACAGAACTGCGGGAAAATAATGCCCGACAGGTGGGGGGGGACACTATCTACAGTGTCCCTAGCTAGCTAGTTACCGGCGTTGTCACCCCGCCTCTTCTTCTGTGGTGTTTATCGATGGTTGGCACCCAACGCTATTGTGCATTTCGGCCACCTACTGTAGTGGAGCACTCCTGCCTGAGTCCTAGCTTAAAAATGTACCAATCTAAGTATAAAGGGTGGTTCCTGCAGATTGCATGAATGCCCCGAATTGCGGGCTCCAATTGCACCCTTCTCAGTCTTCCTACTACGGAGAAGAGAAAGGTGGAGACTGGAGAGACCAACTCTCAACTCAAAGAATATGTTCTTGCCCTCATCAATCAGATGCACTCCACCCCTACGGTACATCCCAGGGACACATTGCTTATGGGCAGGGTGGGAGATTGTGTTCCGTGAAATGCGTACACAAGCTGATTGACGGAGCGCCAACTCTCTCTATGCACTTGTTTATCTTCTGGTCCCAATCGAACATCCAGCTCCTTCGCTGCACGATATCAGAGAAGACCACCGTTGTCCCGGGAAACATTCGATTCACCACCTCAAAATCTGCAGATTTGCCGCACTTTGACTTACTACAGTAGCTATGTTGGTCTATTACATTAAATAATATGCAAGTATGTAAGTTTCTTAGGATTCAAACTTTCTCAAACAGCCTAATTCATACTCTTCATTGGAATAATGGAAAAAAAAATGTATTACATTAACCTTTATTTAACTAGGCAACTCAGTTAAGAACAAACTCTTATTTACAATGACGGCCTACCCCGGCCAAACCCGGACAACGCTGGGCCAATTGTGCGCCGCCCAATCACAACCGGATGGGACTGTACTGACGCCTCTTGGACTGAGATGCAGTGCCTTAGACCGCTGCGGCACTCGTGTCCTGCTATTAAAATAATATGCAGTACCAGTCAAAAGTTTGGACAAACCTACTCATTCAAGGGTTTTTCTTTATTTTCTCTATTTTCTACATTGTAGAATAATAGTGAAGACATCAAAACTATGAAATAACACATAAGGAATCATGTAGTAACCAAAAAAGTGTTAAACAAATCTAAATATATTTTAGATTTTAGATTCTCCAAAGTGTTCACCCTTTGCCTTGATGACATATTTGCACATTTTTGGCATTCTCTCAACCAGCTTCACATGAGGGAGTCACCTGGAATGCATTTCAATTAACAGGTGTGCCTTGTTAAAAGTTCATTTGGAATGGAATTTCGTTCCTTCGAATAAGCAAATAAGCAAAGAGAAACGACAGTCAATCATTACTTTTATGAAGGTCAGTCAATCAGGAAAATCAGGAACTCCTTTCTAGCTCTGACTCTACTGATAGCTACTTTATTGAGTATAAATGTAATTTCTATACCTGTGATATGTGGTTGTCCCACCTAGCTACCTTAAGATGAATGCACTATCTATAAGTAGCTCTGAATAAGAGAATATTTTAATGACTCAAATGTAAAATGTAAAATACCCATAAAAGGCTCTTAAACCTTTTGTCTTGCCCATTCACCCTGTGAATGGCACACATACATAATCCATGTCTCAATTGTCCAAATCCTTCTCTAACCTGTCTCCTTCTTCTTCACAGATTGAAGTGGATTTAACAGGTGACATCAATAAGGGATCGTAGCCTTCACCTGGATAGTCTATGTCTAGGAAAAAGCAGGTGTTCATAATGTTTTGTACACTCCGTGTATATATTTGTTCTCAATGACATTACATTAAGTCATTTCGCAGGCACTCTTATAGAGAGCGGCTTATAAGAGCAATTAGGGTTAAGGGACATGCTCAAGGGCACATCAACAGATATCTCACCTACTGTATTCGGCTTGGGGATTCGAACCAGCAACCTTTCGGTTACTGGCCCAACTCTCTTAAAAGTAAACATCAAGGAGAGAGTGGATACATTCACACTCCCTTTCATATGATGTCATTCTAGTTGAGAAAAATTCTGCACTTGTGTTGACAATTAAATATGATATATGAGTCATATCCCCCAACCTAAGACACCATCTGAACTGTTGATAGTTTGGAGGTCCTGGGAAACACGTGAAGTAAGCTAAGTAAAGTCTATTTGATGCTCAGACCTTGGTCTATGCAATTTTTTCAATGTCTTTGAAAACACAATCATGTTGGGGGTTTTTTATGGACCCTAGAGCTCTCCAACAACATCAACTTCTGAGCAAAGACTGGCACGTCGACAAATGGCTTCTCCAACTTCCAAAGCAAGTCATAGTTCTCACACGTGTGTAACTATACAGTACATACGACCCTGTGTATAGACAACTATACGACCCTGTGTAAAGACAACTATACGACCCTGTGTATAGACAACTATACGACCCTGTGTATAGACAACTATACGACCCTGTGTATAGACAACTATACGACCCTGTGTATAGACAACTATACGACCCTGGGTATAGACAACTATACGACCCTGTGTATAGACAACTATACGACCCTGTGTATAGACAACTATACGACCCTGTGTATAGACAACTATACGACCCTGTGTATAGACAACTATACAACCCTGTGTATAGACAACTATACGACCCTGTGTATAGACAACTATACGACCCTGTGTATAGACAACTATACGACCCTGTGTATAGACAACTATACGACCCTGTGTATAGACAACTATACGACCCTGTGTATAGACAACTATACGACCCTGTGTATAGAAAACTATACGACCCTGTGTATAGAAAACTATACGACCCTGTGTATAGACAACTATACGACCCTGTGTATAGACAACTATACGACCCTGTGTATAGACAACTATACGACCCTGTGTATAGACAACTATATGACCCTGTGTATAGACAACTACATGTATACGACCCTGTGTATAGACAACTATATGACCCTGTGTATAGACAACTATACGACCCTGTGTATAGACAACTATACAACCCTGTGTATAGACAACTATATGACCCTGTGTATAGACAACTACATGTATACGACCCTGTGTATAGACAACTATACGACCCTGTGTATAGACAACTATATGACCCTGTGTATAGACAACTTTTATAATGTAAAAGTAAAAACCAAGTAAGGACTAAACAGACTCAAGGAAACAGCCATCCCTTCAATGTGGCTGGTGCCATTCTGACACACACAGCGCTGTAGGCCATGTCCCAATAATCTAGAATAGGCTCCTGTCTTCATCTCTTTTCCTTGAACACTGATATAAAATGACATGATGGGGTGAAAAAGCAATTTGGTTCAAACCGATATCAATGGTCACAAAGTAAAGGAGGGGGGAAAAGCCATTGAAATCCAGCCATAGTCTGAGGCAGGCAGGCAGGCAGGCCATGAGGTATGAGCTGAAACTACATCACACCAAGCCAAATGACCTGGGGGTTACGGTTAGTTAGGCACATGCCCAGGGCAACATTTTCCTCCCGCAAAGACACTTGCGCTGTGAACAAATGCACTGTAATATTTGAAATATACAGGATGAATTAAATTCTAATCTGCAGCTGTTTTTTTTTACATTTACATTTACATTTAAGTCATTTAGCAGACGCTCTTATCCAGAGCGACTTACAAATTGGTGCATTCACCTTATGATATCCAGTGGAACAACCACTTTACAATAGTGCATCTAACTCTTTTAAGGGGGGGGGGGGGTTAGAAGGATTACTTTATCCTATCCTAGGTATTCCTTAAAGAGGTGGGGTTTCAGGTGTCTCCGGAAGGTGGTGATTGACTCCGCTGACCTGGCGTCGTGAGGGAGTTTGTTCCACCATTGGGGTGCCAGAGCAGCGAACAGTTTTGACTGGGCTGAGCGGGAACTGTACTTCCTCAGAGGTAGGGAGGCGAGCAGGCCAGAGGTGGATGAACGCAGTGCCCTTGTTTGGGTGTAGGGCCTGATCAGAGCCTGAAGGTACGGAGGTGCCGTTCCCCTCACAGCTCCGTAGGCAAGCACCATGGTCTTGTAGCGGATGCGAGCTTCAACTGGAAGCCAGTGGAGAGAGCGGAGGAGCGGGGTGACGTGAGAGAACTTGGGAAAGTTGAACACCAGACGGGCTGCGGCGTTCTGGATGAGTTGTAGGGGTTTAATGGCACAGGCAGGGAGCCCAGCCAACAGCGAGTTGCAGTAATCCAGACGGGAGATGACAAGTGCCTGGGTTTTTAATATTGTAACTTTTCTTGAACAATATCCGTGAGAACAAACTTAACCAGAAATGTAGTAAACAGCACGATACACACAGCACACACAATGCAATGGCATGGTACAGTATTGGAGCTCCCGGAAACAAAATGTCGCTCCCCAGACTCCAAGCCAGACTAAACTATCCATGGGCCCAGGGAGGGGGGTGATAATCAAAGCTCTGCCTGATACATGACATGCCCCTATACCATCACGCATGGGCAGAAACCCACGCCCCATGAGAGAGTATGCCGGCCCGTACCACCATTACAGCGTGGAGTCAAGGTGGACTTCATTTCAGATTTGGTTATTGGGAATGACATGCCGATCTCACAGATAGAGAGAGCATGATCTGGCATGGATTTCCACGATCTAACAAAAAACAAATGAGCCAAGGGAAACTTGGGATTATATTGTTAGTATATTATACTATATTCAATTATACTCGGTTATATTATACTACAGTATATTATATTATACCCTCATCCAGTGTGTGCCCAGTGGGGTGTGTTACTGAGAAGTGTGTGGTAAATGGTGATAAATTCAGCTTGAAGATGTTCTGTCAAATCCTATTCAAAAATCCAACTAACTCCATAACCAAAGCGGTCTTCTCAGAAGGTGAATATAAAACTGCCATGGACAACGTACGGAAGAGTGGCGTTTTATGAACATTATCTGGATACCCTTAATAATAATAATAATGGGCATGACTGGCTCCATTTCTGATGTTCAGCACTTCCTTCTTCCGTGGCTGATGGGGATCCGATGAAAGCCATCGCTCATGATGATGAGCTCAAAGTGCTGACTAGGTCCCCTTTATGTGCTGGGCAAATAACTTGGTTGCGTCCCAAATGGTCTCCTGTTCCCTACATAGTGCATTACAATTAGTGAATAATAGGGAATAGGGTGACATTTGTAACGCATATCTTGACTGCTAAGAGTAGGAGAAATCACATGCATGTAAGCCAAAGCGGGTTACATTAAAATGTACCATGGTAGAGGAGGAGAAGGTCACACATAGGAAGTGCGCAAGTTTGAAAATGTGTTGACAAGTACAGAAGACAGAGTTTTTTTTCAGGGTGTGAACTGGTAAAGTTCTGATAACTGGATGGGTCCATTGTCTCACATTCCATGACAATGGGCAGGGCTGGTCTCTTTCATTGGATAGTCCGGATAGTCGCTCTGTAGTCGCTCTACTGCACGGATCATCAACTAGATTCAGCTGCAGGCCGATTTCTTCTTAAGCGGCTGGTCGGGGGGGTCACATCTCTCTGTTATGCGTGGGAATATTTCCTGGTGTTTATAGTATTGCAATAAAACAGCAGGGAGCCGGTCTCGAACCCTCGACCTTCTAGCCCGAAGTCCAGCGCGCTATCGACTATGCCCCAAAAGCATGCTCAAGCGGCAGAGTCGATATCCGCGCTTATAAACCCAGGGTCGTTACACTACTCCCTCCTTTCAAAGAGCGCGCCCTCGCGACTCTACGTCAGACAGGAACGCGCTCACCGGCCAAGCACACGCACTGTCGTGGATGCAAGGTCCGTTCACTTCTGACACCAATGTAATGAAACAGGCAGGGAGCAGGTCTCGAACCCTCTACCTTCTAGCCCGAAGTCCAGCGCGCTATCGACTGTGCCGCAAAGGCATGCTCAAGCGTTGATATCCGAGCTTATAAACCCAGGGTCGTTACAGTCTTTTATATCCAACAATGAAAAAACAATTATTATTTTAAAAAATGTACTTGAAAGGCCCCCCAAAAAACACAGCCAGTTAGGGAACCCTGCTTTACAGTCACACTATCAACAAACTATCTGTTGATAAGCAACTGCTTGCTAAGTTTAGCGCTAGGTTAAGAATAAGGGTTAAGGCTGGTTGATACTACGTCTTTCGACATGTCTGTAGACAGTTGTCGCAGTGACATCATGAGCATTCTATTGTTGTCTGACATCAAACTTATTGTTGTCGTTATAAAAAAGCTTTAACACAAATCGACAGGCTGCATGACATCAGCAGCCTGGTGTTCCAAAATAGCATAGCTGCTGTATATTAACAGCAATAAACCTATACGTTTAAAAATCTATTTAGTATTTGTCAATCTAGCAAACCAGGCAACTAAAAGCAACTTTTTAAACAATGTTTAGGTTCATTTCTAGCTTTTTAGTTCAAATAATGACCATCCCACAGCTGACAAAGTTTTATTCATTATTACAGAAAAGTAAACTCACAACAAGATCATTATTTACAAGTTAATGGCAAGCTAATTGTGGTTGTGAGTGTGACGAAATAAAGCAGGGGATTCTACCGGAGAAATATATAACTTTAGAACTACCTCAGTCCATGACAACAGACGCAGCGACAGGGTCAAAGTTGAACTTTTTCATCTGTCTGCGACAAGGAAACCGACAGTCGCAGTGACGGTCTACAGACAGTCCACCAGAGTATACATTAAATGTAGTTTTGACCAACGACACTTGTCGCACTCTAATTGTCTACAGACATGTCGATAGACAAAGTATAAACCAGCCCTAAGGGTAACGGTTAAGGTTAAGTTTAGGGCTAGGGTTAAGGTTAGAATAAGGGTTAAGGTTAGGGCCAGGTTTAGGGTAAGGGTAAGGGTTAAGTTTAGGGTTAGGATAAAGGTTAAGATTAGGGTTAGGGTTAGTAGTTGAAATGTTACTGATAGTCTGTAGGTAGTCTGAAGAGCATCTACAGATGGAAAATAAAGTGTTACCAAAACTTTTTCACTCTCTCTGCTTATCCCTCTCTCTCTCTTTCTCTGCTTATGCATCTCTCTCTCTCTCTCTCTCTCTCTCTCGCTCTCTCTCTCTCTCTGCTTATCTTTCTCTCTCTCTCTGCTTCTCACTCTCTCTCACTCTCTCTCTCTCGCTGCTTCTCTCTCTCTCACTCTGCTTCTCTCTCTCTCGCTCTCTCTCTCTCTGCTTATCTTTCTCTCTATCTCTGCTTCTCTCTGCTTCTCTCTCTCTCGCTCTGCTTCTCTCTCTCGCTCTGCTTCTCTCTCTCGCTGCTTCTCTCTCTCTCGCTCTGCTTCTCTCTCTCTCTCGCTCTGCTTCTGTCTCTCGCTCTGCTTCTCTCTCTCGCTCTGCTTCTCTCTCTCTCTCGCTCTGCTTCTCTCTCTCTCTCGCTCTCTCTCTCTCTGCTTATCTTTCTCTCTCTCTCTGCTTCTCTCTGCTTCTCTCTCTCTCTCTGCTTCTCTCTCTCTCTCTCTCTGCTTCTCTCTGCTTCTCTCTCTCACTCTCTGACTTCCTCTGTGACTATCTCTCACACACATGCACAGCACAGCGCATACTGTATCATAGCTGGGTACATCTAGCGAATCCGCCAAGTTCTACTTTCGCTCTGATAGGATGGGAAGAGAGCGCTGTCACTATTGGCAACAGGCCCATGAGCAATGTCCCCGACCACAATTGGGACAGGAGTGCACTTTGAGGATTATTCTCAGCAATACAAACCTGACAAAAGACCTCAGTATCAAATGCCTCTCCACACTTCTACATTGTCCTATGATCGTGGTTCGTAGCCTTAAAAATAACTCTTATGCAAAAGTCCCATGGCATTCACATGGGAAATCACGGGATAGGCCCATGAGAGGTTATGGGACACCAGCAGCCTTTTATGCCCTGTTTTCCCCACAAAGCAATAGCCAGGTTGTGATATAGCCTACAGGTGAAAAATAATTTGTAACATCAGCTGTTTTGTAGATTTATCTGGTATTTGTGTGGGTTTCATTCATAGGCTACATGTCTATCTGAACCCATTTTTTACAATTATTTTACCTTTATTTAACTAGGCAAGTCAGTTAAGAACAAATTCTTATTTACAATGACGCCCTACCTGTCAACGCTGGGCCAAAAGTGCTCCGCCCAATCATGGCCGTATGTAACGCATCCTGGATTTGAAACAGGTACTTCAGTGACGTCTCTTGCACTGGGATGCTGTGTCTTAGACCACTGTGCCACTCAGGACACCACATTGACATTTCTATCTGAACCAATGACATGTCTATCTGAACCAATGACATGTCTCTGAACCAATGACATGTCTATCTGAAGTTATAAGCTTTTAAACTGTAGGCCTACTTGGGCTTTTGTTCTGGGTGTTTAAACCATGCAGTGACTGCATCTATAAGCCTAAAACCATGAAAAAAAATATATATATAAAAGCAGAACTGTGTGTCTGGCTACACTGCTGGGACAGTTGCATTAAGTAATTGTTTTAATGGTGAAGAGGGGAGTGTTCAAAGTTACAAACCTTCAGGGACGCAGGATCGGCCAAAGCAAGCGCTTGCCTGTTCAGCTCTGTAGCGATGATCTGGCATCGTTGGCACAAGGGCCCCTCGCCTTCTCCCTTTTCCCCGTAGTGACTCAACTCCGTCACAGACACTGACCCGGCGCCCTCAGGGTTTGGCCGGCCGCCGCATTCGACTTCCTCCACCGGCGCCGAGTGAAGCCTCCTCCTTGCATTGACTCCCAGAGATATCAGGGTCTCTCCCTCAACAACCTTATAAAACAGGGAAGTAATAATAAGTTTTAATGAAGGTGTCTGTCTTCTGACTAGTTACCAATACAGCAAGAACACATAGGCACACCTGTATGATGGAGGATTGTAACTGATAATAATGCACAGGTGTTGGTAATCACATTCAACAGACACTTCCGCCCAATGAGAAATTAGGATAAAGGTGATAGGTTAAAGGGGCAATCTGCACGTCAAACAACAACAAAGCAGCCGGTTACCCCGCTACTGATTTGGTAAACAGCTGCAGAATGTGGCTGAAGAAATGTTGCCACTCTCAAATGCATAGACACAACTATGGTTGGATTGTAGGAGTGGCCATCCATCAGATTAAAATCATGGTTTTAATCATGTATTGAGGCTATACAGTGTTTGTTTACAAAACAAAAGTAGTAAAAAAGGCTTACATTTTGGGTTCTGATGGGGTATGACAGTTGAACTAAGCTCATGAGGCATTTATAAGTTATATTCTTACAAAATCAATGGGTAATATATATATGTAAATAATTTAAAAGTACAAAAATGTATGTATCTGATTGCCCATTAAAGGTGATATGCAAAAGTCTCCATATAAACAAAAAGGAAGTCATAGCCTATAGTCAGGGTCTGATGTTTTACTTTACACAATGCATAGCAAATAAAGTTGTATAGTTAACTCATCTCAGACATCTGAAATATCATCCATCGATTTACTCAAGGGACCTCACCGTATATCTCCTGTAGTCTGGTTTGCGTCCTCGAGCCGTATTCCAATACTGTGAGTACATCTCGTCTATGTTACCAACTCACACACTTTTTCGATCGAACCTCCAGCCTATCTAACGCTATTTCCTACAGTTCCCACGTTTATTGGTGACGATTTGGCCCTTCCATATCTTGGTAAATCGCCCAGAACAATGTATGGTGATAAAATAGTCCTTGCAGTAGTCCCTCGGCAGTTTAATTCATTCCCACAGCGCGTCTGACAGCGGAAGAATTCAATTTGGTGGACTGTTCGGATGAAGCACTAGCCTACATGGGATGGATGGGTGGAGCTCTCGGTTTTCAACTTGCTCTAACTTTGTGATGGGACGTTTGACTAGGGGATATGGGGCGCTCTGTCAAGCAAGTTCAGTTTCACAATGACTGCACATAGGCCTAAAATAGATCATAATGGAGATTCAATTGTACAATTTGTATTGGTTGACTGTAATAAACCTCATATTACTTTGCCAAAACGTGCATCACTTATGTTCACTCTTGATGACAAGGATTAGGCTACTGTTTCAATTTATGAACAACATCTTTAAAAAATTGCTATGCTTTGTGATCGACATTTCAATTGCGTACATTTGCATAACAAAGTCCGCACATTTCCAACAATGAGGATGGAGAGTGCTTGGTCTGAAGGATTATCGAAGCTACTCGTTTACAGTCAAGTCCACCCCTATGCAAAGAATCCATTTGGATGCATTTTGTGCGCCTGTGTGATCGAAATTATTTATAGTCAAGAACTCACGCTCGCCCCACGGTAGGCTATTGTACTCGGGTTGGGATGCCTGCTAACGCCACCTCTTATAACAAGACGAAGGCCCTGGTTCGTATTGCTCTGGCGCCATCACCTGACCATTATCTGACACAATTACTCCTTATAGATTAGGCTGTTAATGTCGACTCACAGTACAGACATTGATATCTGACATAGGAGGAATGGCAGCACGTCCGTAGCCTATCTGTGTTTCTCAAATGCATTATCGTCAAACAACTGCTGCTGTTGCGTGGATAGACAAGCCTACTGAAAATGACTAATTAGTTTGATTTGACAATAGAAAGATAGATGTATTTGACAATGTAAAACACAATACAGCCACACATGTGGATAATGCATTTACAATCATCGAGGATGACACAAAAAAGTTTGAACACGTATTTCCACTGTGGTCCTCTTAAAGGGTTAAAAAAAAAGTACAAACATAAACGTAGTATTCCTAGGTTACACAGTATACCTAGCCTACTTGGCACACATTGGTTACACAGATAACACATAACAAAACAAAGGACAGGACGACATTGTCATAGTCTAGAGTATTACTACATACAGACATGTTTTCCTTTCTTCTATAGCTCGATCATTAGCCAGCTTTTGACATTCTTTTTAAATTAAGTTATGGACGGCATGGCTTTGTGTTGCTGTGGTAGTTTGTTCCACTCAAAAGCGGCAGTATATAAAAAGGTGTTCAGCAAAAAAATGGAAAGTCTGGTCTCGTGACTCCTTTTAGCGTAACCGACATTTATCAATAGGCTTTATGCATGTTGCACTACAACTTTTGCTAACTTTCAAATGCATACTTTCGCAGACACGATAACCTACTCTGACAGTATATTTTCGTAGCCCGTCTGTGTTAACTTCACCACGACAACGAAGTAACATCTTATCCACGGAAGAACGGGCGCTGTTCATGGTGCTGAATCTTGGACTACTTCGGCGAGTCATCAACAAACAAAAGTAAACGTATCTTCTGATAAAGACGTAGACTTCTTTACCATTCAGTCAAAAACAAAATATAATCCACTTGCAATACCTTAGTTGCATATGCAATATTTTAAATTTGTCATTTTGCCATTTTCTTATGTCTTGAGCTTACCTGAGCTTTTCTTCGCATTAGATGACTGGTATATCCAAATATATAGCCATGTGGATAGCCATCGGTATCCACATAGAACGCACCCAGATCCTCATATGTGGACACCGTTTTCTCCACCTCAGAGGTCCCAGCGGAATTATATAAAGCCATGGAAAGTCCCTCAAGTCGCTATAATTCTGTCAAACCGACACGCACCAGATATCATCTCATATTTTCAACGTTATATTCCCACTGATATATCCATCATGACAAAATGATTCCTGACAGCAGCTTTCTCTTGTCCGATTCCGAAAGTTGCACAACAAACCATTTGCATATCCCAAGTCCGTAGGCTATCATGTCTTTCACAGTGGCGCTGGAATCGGATCCTATTCGATCGCGCTCATTCCATCAGTCCCAAATGAAAGCATATAAGCGTACCACGCGTGGACCACCTGAAAGCATCCGCCCCCTGCCATTCACTCGTTCACTCACACTCAGCGTCTTCAAACACTGGTTGTTGAATGCGCGCTCACCCTTCATTCGGTGGCCACACCAGCAGCCACATAGGCCACACGCTCTCATGTCGTGTATTGACATAATCATATTGGTTTGTGTCCATTGCTCTACAAGGTGTGTGCGTGCGTGCGTGCGTGTGTCCTTTTGGTCGGGAGACTGATTTCATATTCTCAAGCATAAGTAATGTAATAATGCAACTATGTTTCTTGAGTTAAAATATTTCAATGCATAGATCGGCAGTCATGGGACAAAATGGCCAACCTTTTTTAAATCAGTACTACATTAGACTGTTCTGTTGTCAGTGCCATAGAGATCGCCTGATGTTTTCATTCGATTATTTTTTTAAAGAAAAATATTAACCTTTGTAGGCCTATATGGTGTAGGCCTGCACTTGCTTAAAAGTGACAGTAGTGCGCTCTCTCATCTGTTTTCATATTCGTGTAATATACCTATGCGCCGCAGCCCTTCTAGCTTAGTCATAGCCCACTTCACCTTTATTTGACCATCATTATGTGACAGTTTGGTGGATAACCTTTACCTACCCGTAGGGAGATGGGCTCTGAAATTAATCAACCGGTTCATGTAGGGGTTGCCCATTAGCGTTCTCCTTGTGTGGGGTTTTTAACAACCTGTTTTTCTGTGTGTCTATGTTGATTGATGCACGCCAAAGCCACCTGACCCACAGATAAAACGGAAAATGACTTCAACCCTATCAGGGCAGTCAGGGGGTTTTGTATTGCCAGAGATGGAGGAATATCCACGAGTGACTTCATCACAATGCTTAATTGAGTAGATAACGTCTATTTTTCTTTGGCGCTTTAGAGGCGAATTGTAAGACATTACATCCTAATGCCTAATAAAAAATCTTATCTCCTGAACACAGAAAGCTCGTTTCAGATAACCAGGCGGCCATTATGAGCGAAAACAAAGTCCTTTCTGTCAAACGTGCACTATTGCTTCGTCTCCCAGAAGTTAGGGGTCGGTTTGTCTGATTGTTCCAAGAAGCTGGGGTCAATTACTCTCCTTGTAAGACCTTGACTAAATTGCTTTTAATAAAGTGAATCCTTCAGCTGGAAATGTGTGACCCTTTATAAAGGAGTCAAATGTAGTTAGTGCAGAGTGATGCCTGTAGCTGATTAACGAAGCCTACAACTGAGGCTTATGCCTTTGGTCAGAGTTATGCTTGTTTCCAGATCCTCTTTTCCATATGGAGAACTATAGGCTATAGGCCTATACCCTTTGAGACTAAGATGTGTCTAGACTAGGGATCCAATCACAATTGTATGCATGCATTGATTTAACCAGTAACGGATGTGAAATGGCTAGCTAGTTAGCGGGTACGCGCTACTAGCGTTTCAATCAGTTACGTCACTTGCTCTGAAACCTAGAAGTAGTGTTGCCCCTTGCTCTGCAAGGGTCGCGGCCTTTGTGGAGCGATGGGTAACGATGCTTCGTGGGCAACCGTTGTTGATGTGTGCAGAGGGTCCCTGGTTTGCGCCCGTGTCGGGGCGAGGGGACGGTTTAAAGTTATACTGTTACATTGATGCTGTTGACCCGGATCACTGGTTGCTGCGGAAAAGGAGGAGGTTGAAAGGGGGGTGAGTGTAACGGATGAGAAATGGCTAGCTAGTTAGCGGGTACGCGCTACTAGCGTTTCAATCAGTTACGTCACTTGCTCTGAAACCTAGAAGTAGTGTTGCCCCTTGCTCTGCAAGGGTTGCGGCCTTTGTGGAGCGATGGGTAACGATGCTTCGTGGGCAACCGTTGTTGATGTGTGCAGAGGGTCCCTGGTTCGCGCCCGGGTCGGGGCGAGGGGACGTACTAAATTTATACTGTTACAGAGGGACGATTGAATTTCATATCAATGGGTGCTGTGGTGTGAAGTCTCTCGCATTCCTTTGGAAATGTTGGCCAAAAAGCAGAGATCCAATAAACTGATAGCCATGCATGCATATTAACATGAATTTATGTTACGTGTTCGCCTACCTATACCACCCACAATCAATGAGACAATCCAGAGAAATATGCAAACACTCCCTTTACTCGCATTCTTTCATTTGGATTATGCCTATGCCAGTATTTGTATAAGGCCTATGCCAGTATTTGTATTAGACCTATGCCAGTATCAGACCATAAGTTAAACACACTTTCAAACAGCAATACACCTGTCAAGAGCGTTATGCCTTGACCACACAGACAGTGTATAAATTTGCGCAAAATAGTATGCATCATTCTGGATATGTGTGCGACAAAAGTTCAACATTCACCTTCTGCTATCATTTCTGTCCAGCCGTCTACACATTCAGTTTGACGCATAATAAATCCAACGTATGCACCACACAGAATGCACTACAACTGCCTCTGCAACGCGATGCTGCAAGGCAAATGCAGCTTTCAATTGGAAATGAATGCACTTCTGGTGTACCAAAATGCAATAACACTGTCGGTGTGATCGAGGCCTTAGAAATGACATTTTAAGGAATTGCCAGAGGCAATCATTATATGCCATTGTAAAAAATATATATTTAACATGGCCACCCATCTGTGGGAGCAGGCTTGGTCTGCCCCGAAAGGTGACGAGAATCCCAAAGAAAGTGTCCCACGGGACATCTCAGATGTTAACCAGCCTGTGTAATCTCGCCAGTCAACTATTTCCCTTTAATTAATACAAATAGAAGCTCTTGATAGAAATGTTTTGTCCAACTTCTTAACCTTTAGCTTATCCTCGGGAAAGAAAACACAGGGAAACAGTTGGCAAAATAGAGCCAAAGGCCATGTTTGCTTCCGTCGATCGATTTAGGCTGTTTCACTTATTTTAGACAACAAGAGAGTCACATTGTAGGTTAGGCCTATAGATGTGGTAAATAAGAATTTGTTCTTATCTGACTTGCCTAGTTAAATAAAGGCTACATTTTTTTTTAAATACAAATGAGGTAAAGAGGTCAATAGAACTCGACCAAAACAATGGAGATGCCATGGAAACGTTTGGTGAAAAGATGCTGTAGGGGAAAGATCCCGAATCTCCTCATTGTCCCCCCAGCAAAATTAGCCAACATTTAGGCTGTTGTTTATATGTGTAGGCTATATCACACTATGTTGAGGTAAAAAAAAATCTGACATGTTCATGTCATTGTCACCAATCAACTGCATTACAGTTAAAAACAACTGGCTACTATTTCTCTATGCTAGCTATGCTACAGTACCAGTTTATATGAACATGGAATTAGCATTTAGCAGTCACTTCTTCTAAACCTGAAAAGGGACTACTCCTAAATGTTATGCAGTGAAAACAGGAACATATATCCAAATCTGACTTTAGTAACCACATTGTGGGCCTGTTACAATACATCATTTATGACAGATTTGACGAATATCCACTTTGTAAAATAAGATTTGTTTGAATGTACGCCAATCCGGTGTCCTTCTGTCCTCCTCGGTCTGCATTCCATTGACCTCTTTACCACATCTATGTAGGCCTAAGGTTAAAGGTATTTGTTGGCCCAGTTATAGGGAAATTGAAAGCTTGTGGGGTAAATCCAAACTAATCTCTATTCATGTAACCTTGATTGATAGCCTGTTGCAAAAACTGTCCCCAGTCTTGCCATATGTTATTTCTTATCCATTTTAGAATTAAATCATCGTTTTAAGGCCTTTTCTCCATGCGCAATGGAAAGGGGGAAGTGAGGTGAAACGTAAAATTAAATGGAAATAAATTCCAAACCAGTTATATAATCACACTTGGTGCGTTGAGATGACAACAACATTATTTCTTAATGTTCCCTGGAAGCCATCTATGATTTGGACCCTCATTCACACCAGACAGCCTACCACAGAAAAGCAATTTGGAGACAGTTGACTGACTGGTACAAATGAAAAAACAATTGGGTGCAATCATTTGGTCCGTGGACCGTGTCAAGGGTGCAGATCTTGGAGTTTTAGCTTTTCCAAGTTCTATTTGCAAGGTATGATGATGGAAGGCTCTTTGGCTGGGCTGTTTTCCATTCTAATTTATCGGGTTTAACCCTTGTGGTTTTGGTTGGTTGAAGGCCGCGCTTGGCTGAATCCATTTAAACATAAAAAAAACATGAATCTACAATGAGTGTTTGATGTCAGACAGTAAAGACGAGAGAGGTAGGCACTATGGTTGAGGAATGTGGTCTCTATCGTAGCCTATATCAACAGTAGGCATATAGACCTAGGCTATAGTACAACAATATTTAACCTTCGAATTTGTCCAGAAATATGCTAAGGTTTTCCAAAGATTGCAGTTTTTGAATAAAAGTAAGTCACTTGTGTGTATGCGTGTGTGTGTGTGAGTGCTTGCCTGCCGCCCACGTGCGTGTAATGTAATGTCCTCATGAATGTCCCAGGGTCAAAACAGAGCATGTCCATAAGCTTTCAGGCTTTCGCGTTCATTGCTCAGAACCAAGTCAAAATTGGCTAGAAGCCTATCATAAAAGTTCATGAATACAAAAATTTGCTTTTTGGTCTTCATTTAAGGTTAAGGTTAGGCATAAGGTTAGCAGTGTGGTTAATGGGCCCCAGAGTGGTGCAGCGGTCTAAGGCACTGCATGTCAGTGTTAGAGGCATCACTACAGACCCTGGTTCGATTCCAGCCTGTGTCACAACTGGCTATGATTGGGAGTCCCATAGGGCGGTGCACAATTTGCCCAGTGTTGTTAGGGTTTGTTTATGGTAGGCTGTCATTGTAAATAAGAAATTGTTCTTAACTGACTTAAATAAAAAATGTTACTGATTTGGTTAACAGCTGCAGAATGTGGCTGAAGAAATGTTGGTAGAGCATGGTACTGCCAGTGTTGTGAGTTTGATTCCCATGGGGTGCCATGATGGAAAAAATGTATCCACTCAATACTGTAAGAGTGTCTGGTAGAAAATGGTTTAGAATCATATTGTAGAAATAGGTGGGGTATATTACTTTGTGGCTGTGGTAACTAGAAACGACCGCACTCGACATTCAGTGATCCAGAAAGATCTGTTTAACCCGTTGACATGAGAGGGGAAGCGGACTGTATCCTAATGAACCACCGGTGATTCACTTGTTTATAAAGAAAAAACGAAGCCTTTGTTGTGTCAGAAAGGCTCATGTGGACACAAGGTTTTTTTAAGAGGCCCTGAGGCTTGGACAACATAGATTCATGTTGTAGGCTATTAGATGCAACGTTGCATTGTCTTGCAAAGAGATAAAATGGGTACAGGGGAAAGGGTTAGGGTTAGAGACAGACAATACATCTCATTTTGCTTCAACCATGCAATAATAGCAAAAAAAAGTAATTTTATGCTTATTGACCAATTTTTTTCATTTATTTAGAAAATAACAACAATTCACTTTACAATAGTTAAATGTATGTTGTAAATCAATAAATATAAACATTCACAAACATACATTATGTTCCTATACAAATAGGCCTACTCTAGTATGGGGAAAATGAATAGAATGTGTACCTACTGCAAGAGGCCCATACAAAAAAACGTCCTAACCTATTCTGATAATGCATTTGCAAATAATTGTAACACGTCTTAAACAGTGACTATTGCGATCAAAAACAAACTAACATGTTATAGTGGACAGTGTCAATAAACTTCACAGATAGGCCTATACAGCAGTCTACCTCTGTTGTCCCGTTGGTCTTTGGAAACGTCCTTTTTTGTAGTGACGAAAGTTCAACGGCTGGCGTAGAAAGTTCCCTTGCGCTGATCGAGTGGTCCTAAACATTTCACAATTTCGGTAAAGACTGTTGAACTGTCAAGAACCACTGGACCAAAGAGGTACAATCATTCATGTTCTTCAGGCACAAAAATACCTGCACAAAAAAATAGGAAAAATATCTTGAATGCAAATCCAGGTTTTCTAAAGTTGGCATCCTGTAGTAAAGTACAGATTTGGTACCTTCACCTTCGTCTGGAGACAGTGAGTTCCAGCACTCAAATCCCGACTGTGCCTCTCAACAACAAGGTGCTCTATTTATCTATACAACTTGGTGGTTGACTGCTCAAACAGGTCTGATGATCCGGTAAGGAATGAAGCTCTTACCGGTCCGACCAGTCAAGCTCAGGTCCATTCACGCGGGCAGGGGCATTCCAAGGTCGCCTTCTGTTTACCTGTCCAACCGGTCTAAAGCCAGAGAGGACACACCTGTATGCTTCAGCTAAACTCGTGTGGGTCTGTCCGTAGTCCTAGAATGCTTGTAAGGGAGAACCTACTTCTTCTGTCTGGTGACATCAATCATCTTTATAGGATTTGGTTTACCAACCTGGTCTCAGAGCATTTCGGATTATCCTGTACGTAAATCCGAGACACTCCATTTAGTATGATACGTTTTGTATGGGATATATTCATTTGTGAATGTCCATCACCCATTTCATACTTTGCCTTTAGTAACCATCTGTCTTATGTAACCATACCGTATCATACTGATTTGAGTGTCCTGGATTTACATTTACAATGTTACGTCTAGTCTATGAGACCAGGCTGGGTTCATCGACTGTCAAATGTGTCTATCACCAGTCGGAAGTTTACATACACTTAGGCTGGAGTCATTAAAAAACTTGTTTTTCAACCACTCCACAAATTTCTTGTTAACAAACTATAGTTTTGGCAAGTCGGTTAGGACATCTACTTTGTGCATGACACAAGTAATTTTTCCAACAATTGTTGACAGACAGATTATTTCACTTAAAATTCACTGTAGCACAATTCCAGTGGGTCATAAGTTTACATACGTTAAGTTGACTGTGCCTTTAAACAGCTTGGAAAATTCCCGAAAATTATGTCATGGCTTCAGAAGCTTCTGATAGGCTAATTGACATCATTTGAGTCATTTGGAGGTGTACCTGTGGATGTATTTCAAGGCCTACCTTCAAACTCAGTGCCTCTTTGCTTGACCTCATGGGAAAATCAAAAGATATCAGCCAAGACCTCAGAAAAAAAGTTGTAGACCTCCACAAGTCTGGGAGCAATTTTCAAACGCCTGAAGGTACCACGTTCATCTGTACAAACAATAGTACGCAAGTATAAACACCATGGGACCACGCAGCCGTCATACCGCTCAGGAAGGAGACGCGTTCTGTCTCCTAGAGATGAACGTACTTTGGTGCGAAAAGTGCAAATCAATCCCAGAACAACAGCAAAGGACCTTGTGAAGATGCTGGAGGAAACAGGTACAAAAGTATCTATATCCACAGTAAAACGAGTCCTATATCGACATAACCTGAAAGGCCGCTCAGCAAGGAAGAAAGCACTGCTCCAAAACCGCCATAAAAAAGCCAGACTACGGTTTGCTACTGCACATGGGGACAAAGATCGTACTTTTTGGAGAAATGTCCTCTGGTCTGATGAAACAAAATTATAACTGTTTGGCCATAATGACCATCGTTATGTTTGGGGGGAAAAGGGGGAGGCTTGCAAGCTGAAAAACACCATCATAATCGTGAAGCACAGGGTGGCAGCATCGTGTTGTGGCGGTGCTTTGCTGCAGGAGGGACTGGTGCGCTTCACAAAATAGATGGCATCATTAGGAATAAAAATTATGTGGATATATTGAAGCAACATCTCAAGACATCAGTCAGGAAGTCAAAGCTTGGTCGCAAATGGGTCTTCCAAATGGACAATGACCCCAAGCATACTTCCAAAGTTGTGGCAAAATGGCTTAAGGACAATAAAGTCAAGGTATTGGAGTGGCCATCACAAAGCCCTGTCCTCAATCCTATAGAAAATGTGTTTGTAGAACTGAAAAAGCATGTGCGAGCAAGGAGGCCTACAAACCTGACTCAGTTACACCAGCTCTGTCAGGAGGAATGGGCTCAAATTCACCCAACTTGTTGTGGGAAGTTTGTGGAAGGCTACCCAAAACGTTTGACCCAAGTTAAACAATATAAAGGCAATGCTACCAAATACTAATTGAGTGTATGTAAACTTCTGACCCACTGGGAATGTGATGAAAGAAATTAAAGCTGAAATAAATCATTCTCTCTACTATTATTCTGACATTTCACATTCTTAAAATAAAGTGGTGATCCTAACTGACCTAAGACAGGGAATTTTTACTCAGATTAAATGTCAGAAATTGTGAAAACTGAGTTTAAATGTATTTGGCTAAGGTGTATAAACTTCCGACTTCAGCTGTAGCATTTAGCAAAAAAAATACATTTTCACACACATCTCAAATCTATGAATTAGAAATCTAAGAACAGTAATATTTTACACATACATGAAGGTAGCCTACTCATACACTCTTGGAACCAAACATTGTTTTATGCTTGCTTCTAATATGGCACCCCTAAAGGTTCTAGAACCAAAATTGGTTCCATGTAGAACCCTATATGGAACCTAAGGGTTCTATATGGAACCAGTTTTCGTTCAGTGGAGAAGAACCCCTGAGGTTCTGATCAAAGAACCTTCTAAAATGGTTCTATATAGAACCTTTAGGGGTGTCATATATGAAACAAGCAATAGAACCCTTTTTGGTTCTATCCAGAACCTTTTCTTTAAGAGCATAAGCAATCATTTCTGATGAGAAAACACAAATGTGAGAAATATGTGGATATAGCATTTTGGAAATAAACTCTTCAAATGCAGAAAGGATACACTAATTTGCTGCGCAACAGTTTGTAAGGTGTCAACCATGATCGCCTCATTAAATCCTTCCTAATAGTCTACCTCACTTCTGGGAGCATACAGTATATATCCATCATTTAGCTGGAATGTAATGTTTGTATCCTGTATATTTGACTGTGATATGTGGTTGTCTCCCCGAGCTATTGTAAGATTAATACACTTACTATAAGTCACTCTGGATAAGAGAATGTCTTAAATGACTAAAATGTCAAATATGTTTAACATAGAAATCTCATATTACTGTATTGAACAGTTTTGTAAAAACTTTTTGAAATATTGATATCACAAATGTATCAGGTGTAAAGTTCTTTATCAAAAATGTAGTTATTTGTTAAATTTGACTGAGTAAAAGCTATCAGTACTACTTAGTTCTGAGAGTGAGGTGGATAGCCTAGCGATTTAGAGTGTTGAGTCAGCAACTGAAAGTCGCTGGTTTGAATCTGGAGCCAGCAAGCTGGAAAAATCTGCCATTCTGCCCTTGAGCAAGGTAGTTAATCTCCCAAAAACAGCTTCATGGGTGCCGTGGATGTCAATTGATTAATCACAATTTTTTCCTCATCAATCTACACACAATACCCCATAATGACAAAGCGAAAACATGTTTTTAGACATTTTTGCAAATGTATTATAAATACAAAACTGAAATACCTTATTTACATAACTATTCAGACCCTTTGCTATGAGACTCAAAATTGAGATCAGGTGCATCCTGTTTCCATTGATCATCCTTGAGATGTTTCTACAGCTTGATTGGAGTACACCTGTGGTAAATTCAAATAATTGGACATGATTTGGAAAGACACACACCTGTCTATGTACAGTAAGGTCCCACGGTTGACAGTGCATGTCAGAGCAAAAACCAAGCCATGAGGTCAAAGGAATTGTCCATAGAGCTCTGAGACAGGATTGTGTCGAGGCACAAGGGTACCAAAACACTTCGACAGCATTGAATGTCACCAAGAACACAGTGGCCTCCATCATTCTTAAATGGAAGAAGTTTGGAACCACCAAGACTCTTCCTAGAGCTGGCACCCGGCCAAACTGAGCAATTTGGGGAGAAGGGCCTTGGTCAGGGAGATGACCAAGAACCCGATTGTCACTCTGACAGAGCTCTCGAGTTCCTCTGTGGAGATGGGAGAACCTTCCAGAAATACAGCACAACTCCACCAATCAGGCCTTTAGCAGGACAGAAAATGGTTCAATTCACACAAATGTCAAGAGAACATTTCTGGTCATCCCCACTGCCTCTGATCTGGCAGACTCAGACTCAAACACAAATGCTTTGTTTGTAAATTATGTCTGAATGTTGGAGTGTGCCAGAAGAAAATTGTGCCGTCTGGTTTGCTTAATATAAGGATTTTTCTTTATTATTTGTGCTTTAACTTTAACTTTTGATACTTAAGTATATTTTAGCAGTTACATTTACTTTTGATACTTAAGTATATTTAAATCTAAACACTTTTAGACTTTTACTCAAGTAGAATTTTACTGGGTGACTTTCACTTTTATTTGAGTCATTTTCTATTAAGGAATCTTTACTTTTACTCAAGTATGACAATTCTGTACTTTTTCCACCACTGGGAAAGATGTACAGAGCAGAGTACAGAGAGATCCTTGATGAAAACCTGCTCCAGAGCGCTCAGGACCTCAGACTGCGGTGAACGTTCACCTTCCAACAGGACAACGACCCTAAGCACATAGCCAAGACAATGCAGGCGCTTCGGGACAAGTCTCTAAATGTCCTTGAGTGGCCCAAACAGAGCCCGGACTTGAACCTGATCTGGAGAGACCTGAAAATAGCTGTGCAGCAACGCTCCCCATCCAACCTGACAGAGCTTGAGAGGATCTGCATGGGAGAAACTCCCCAAATACAGGTGTGCCAAGCTTGTAGCATCATACCCAAGAAGACTTAAGGCTGTAATCACTGCCAATGGTGCTTCAAAAAAGTACTGAGTAAAGGGCCTGAATATTTATGTAAATGTAAAAAAAAAACTGTTTCTGCTTTGTAATTATGGGGTATTGTGATGTCATTATGGGGTATTGTGATGTCATTATGGGGTATTGTGATGTCATTATGGGGTATTGTGTGTAGATTGAGGAGGATATTTTTTTTAATCCATTTTAGAATAAGGCTGTAACCTAACAAAATCTGGAGTAGGTCAAGGGGTCTGAATACTTTCCTAATGCACTGTATATCTGGAGGACACATTATTTTGTTAAGCAGCATCACTAATGAAAACAATAGAGAGCACCAACCAACTTAATGGTTGGTGCCCCCACCAACCAAAATAATGTAAAAAGAATGTTGACATATCATGTCAGTTACATAGTGTTGATTTGGAGAGGGTGTTGCTATCAGCAAGTCAGTTTTGTTTCAATGGCTTCCAATCACCTAGTGAGAATTCCTGTCCGTGTCTGTGATTCTAGTTGAGCTAGTTGAACCTGCAGCTCGGAGGAGGAAGTCATACCACCCACGGCTTCAGGAGAGACAGAGCAGGGCACGGACAGTATCTGTCTTTGTCATGAGTGTCTCTTGTTTCCAAGAAGGCATCAAGATCTGGAAACAGGTACAGTGAGGTATGGGGTTTGCTAGCATTTACTAATAGATGGTTATGCTGTCCAATTCCGCCAAACCTCCTAACAAGATTGTCAGCAGTTTTGTGTACAAATGTATTTATTGCAAGAAATACAAGATACTGCACAAAAGTTATCAATAAAGAATTCAATGAAAGAAAAAACGAACGAAAAACACAGCGTATAGAGCTCTGCTTATGATGCCCTGAAACAGTTCAAACGGGAGAAGGCTGCAAAGTACATAGAACATAGAATGGGGATTTCCGTTCTAAGGCAAAGTATTTACCTCATGGTGTTACCATGGTATCAGCAGGAGGCTCAACCGGCGGTGATTTTATAATTGTAATGTTAATTAGAAGTCAAAATATGAGATGAGTTTTCACAAGGATCTAATTAAATATAATTTGTCTTATAGCAACTCTCATTGGACAGCTACAGTGGATTTTCATTTGAATCCATTGTTGTTCACATTTGATATTGGAAATCTTTTATATCACCCCTGCCATGGCATCTCATACCACACATTTCATCATATAACATGGTGCCTGATGCGCTTACAATACCTGTGAATAAGCCAATCACAGGTAACGCCCGTCTGCCTGCGTCAGATTCGCTATTGTTTGTCTTAGGTTTACTTCGAACTGTACCGACAGCATTCCGTTTGTGATAGTTGTCAGTTAGAGAAATAAAGGTTGATGGGGAAATTGCAGTCATGTAGTCAGGTGTCATTGAAAGAGGGGATTTACACGTTTGAAAAGGACATAGTGAGAGAACAAGGTAGGGCGAAACGTGTCTCCCTTGTTCCAATAATACAAGATCTTTTTTAATTCACCATGACGATAGTAAAAGTAGCCATGACAATGACTGACAAAGAGTTTGGTATGTGCCATGTTTATTTTTCCAGTGCCTATGTAAAGTATTCAGACCCCTTGACTTTTTCCACATTTGGTTCGTTACAGCCTTATTATAAATTGGATTAAATAAAATAAAAAATCCCCAAATACAGGTGTACCAAGCTTGTAGCGTCATACCCAAGAATACTTTAGGCTTTAATCGCTGCCAAAGGTGTTTCAACAAAGTTCTGAGTAAAGGGTCTGAATACTTATGTAAATGTAAAAAAACAAAAATTATAAATTAGCAAACATGTCAAAAAAAATGTTTTTCTTTATCATTATCTGGTATTGTGTGTAGATTGATGAGGGGAAAAACTATTTCATATATTTTAGAACAAGGCTGTAACCTAACAAAATGTGGAAAAAGTCAAGGGGTCTGAATACTTTCTGAAGGCACTGTAGCTATAGAAAGTATTCAGAACCGTTCCCTCTTTCCTCATTTTTTTTTAACGTTACAGCCTTACAGCATAATTATCTTTTTGTTTTCTCATGATTTGGTTGGGTCTAATTGTGTTGCTGTCCTGGGGCTGTGTGGGGTCTGTTTGTGTTTGTGAACAGAGCTCCAGGACCACCTTGCTTAGGGGATCTTCTCCAGGTTAATTTCTCTGTAGTTGATGGCTTTGTTATGGAAGGTTTGGGAATCGCTTCCTTTTAGGTGGTTGTAGAATTTAACAGCTCTTTTCTGGATTTGGATGATTAGCGGGTATCGGCCTAATTCTGCTCTGCATGCATTATTTGGTGTTTTACATTGTACACTGAGGATATTTTTACAGAATTCTGCATGCAGAGTCTTAATTTGGTGTTTGTTCCATTTTGTGAATTATTGGTTGGTGAGCGGACCCCAGACCTCAGAACCATAAAGGGCAATGAGTTTTATAAGTATTTTTAGCCAGATCCTAATTGGTATGTCGAATTTGATGTTCCTTTTGATGGCATAATAGGCCAAAGGTGCCTTCTTGCCTTGTCTCTCAGATTGTTCACATTTTTGTGGAAGTTACCTGTGGCGCTGATGTTTAGGCTGAGGTACAGTATGTATAGTTTTTTGTGTTCTCCAGGGTAATGGTATCTAGATAGAATTTGTATTTGTTTTTGCAATACCATAAGTTTTGTCTTAATGAGATTTAATGTCAGGGCCCAGGGTCTGAATCTGTGGAGAAGATGTATGTGCTGCTGTAGGCTCTCCTTGGTTGTGGACAGAAGCACCAGATCGTCAGCAAACAGTAGACATTTGACTTCAGATTCTAGTAGGGTGAGGCCGGGTGCTGCAGACTGTTCTAGTGCCCTCGCCAATTCATTGATATATATGTTGAAGAGGGTGGGGCTTAAGCTGCATCCCTGTCTCACCCCCCGGCCGTTTGAAAAGAAATGTGTGTTTTTTGCCCATTTTAACTGCACACTTGTTGTTTGTGTACATGGATTTTATAATGTGGTATGTTTTCCCCCAACATCACTTTCCATCAATTTGTATAGCAGATCCTCATGCCAAATTGAGTCGAAGGCTTTTTTTTTTATCAACAAAGCATTTGTTTTGGTTGGTTTGTTTGTCAATTAGGAGGGTGAAAACGTGGTCAGTTGTAAGGTAATTTGGTAATAAGCCATTTTGATATTTGCTCAGTACATTGTTTTCACTGAGGAAATGTACGAGTCTGTTAATAATAATGCAGATGATTTCCCCAAGGTTGCTGTTGATGCATATCCCATGGTAGTTATTGGGGTCAAATTTGTCTCAACTTTTGTGGATTGGGGTGATCGTTCTTTGGTTCCAAATATTGGGGTAGATGCCAGAGCTGAGGATGATGTTAAAGAGTTTAAGTATAGCCAATTAGAATTTGTGTTCTGTATATTTTATCATTTTATTTAGGATACCATCAACCCCACAGGCCTTTTTGGGTTGGAGTGTTTGTTTTTTGTTCTGTAATTCATTCAATGTAATTTGATCATGTGTATGTTTTTGTTGTCTGTTCTTTGTTATAGAGGTGGTTAGGGTTAGGTGGTGGTTTATCCATACATCTCCGTTTTGGAGAGAAAACTCTTCATGTTGATGTTTGTTTAGAGTTTTCCAATTTTCACAGAAGTGGTTCGACTCTATGGATTCTTCAATTACATTGAGCTGATTTCTGACGTGCTGCTCCCTCTTTTTCCACAGTATATTTCAGTATTGTTTTATTGATTCACCATATTTAAGGCATAGGCTGAGGTTTTCTGGGTCTCTCTGTTTTTGGTTGGATAGGTTTCTCAATTTCTGTCTTAGGTTTTTGCATTCTTCATCAAACCATTTGTTATTGTTATTAATTTTCTTAAGTTGTCTGCTTGACATTTTTAGATTTGATAGGAAAGCTGAGAGGTCAAATATACTGTTTAGGTTTTCTAATGCCAAGTTTACACCTTCACTATTACAGTGAAACATTTTGTCCAGGAAATTGTCTAGAAGAGATTGAATTTGTTGTTGCCTAATAGTTTTTTGGTAGATTTCCACACTACTTTCCTTCCATCTATAGCATTTCTTAATATTATTCAGTTCCTTTGGCTTTGAATCCTCATGATTATGCATAGATCTGTTCAAGTAGAGTGTGATTTTGCTGTGATCTGATAGGGGTGTCCGTGGACTGACTGACTGAATGCTCTAAGAGACTCTGGGTGTAGGTTAGTGATAAAGTAGTGTCATGACTGTCCTGTTAGGATCAGGTTAACATGGACCACAATCCTACAGAGAGATCTTTCACACCCACCAGAGGGGAAGAGATCGAGAGGTACGGGGGGGTTATGACACCTCACGCCCATTGTAAATCTCAAGGCAGCAGACAAAATCCCACTGCCCTCTCACTATGGAGGAATGGACTGTATGATGGGCCTATGAATTTTTTAAATGTATTTTATTTCACCTTTATTTAACCAGGTAGGCAAGTTGAGAACAAGTTCTCATTTACAACTGCGACCTGGCCAAGATAAAGCAAAGCAGTTCGACACATATAAGAACACAGAGTTAAACATGGAGTAAAACAAACATACAGTCAATAATACAGTAGAAAAATAAGTCTATATACAATGTGAGCAAATGAGGTGAGATAAGGGAGGTAAAGGCAAAAAAAAGGCCATGGTGGTGAAGTAAATACAATATAGCACTGGAATGGTAGATTTGACAGTAGATGAGTGTGCAAAGTAGAAATACTGGGGTGCAAAGGAGCAAAATAAATAAATACAGTAGGGGAAGAGGTAATTGTTTGGGCTATTTATAGATGGGCTATGTACAGGTGCAGTGATTTGTGAGCTGCTCTGACAGCTTTGTGCTTGAAGCTAGTGAGGGAGATAAGTGTTTCCAGTTTCAGAGATTTTTGTAGTTCGTTCCAGTCATTGGCAGCAGAGAACTGGAAGGAGAGGCGGCCAAAGGAGGAATTGACTTTGGGGGTGACAAGTGAGATATACCTGCTGGAACGCATGCTACGGGTGGGTGCAGCTATGGTGACCAGCGAGCAGAGATAAGGCGGGACTTTACCTAGTAGGGTCTTGTAGATGACGCCAGTGGATTTGGCGACGAGTATGAAGTGAGGGCCAGCCAACGAGAGCGTACAGGTCGCAGTGGTGGGTAGTATATGGGGCTTTGGTGACAAAACGGATGGCACTGTGATAGACTGCATCCAATTTGTTGAGTAGGGTGTTGGAGGCTATTTTGTAAATGACATCGCCAAAGTCGAGGATCGGTAAGATGGTCAGTTTTACGAGGGTATGTTTGGTAGCATGAGTGAAGGATGCTTTGTTGCGAAAATAGGAAGCCAATTCTAGATTTAACTTTGGATTGGAGATGTTTTATGTGAGTTTGGAAGGAGAGTTTACAGTCTAACCAGACACCTAGGTATTTGTAGTTGTCCACATATTCTAAGTCAGAACCGTCCAGAGTAGTGATGCTGGATGGGCTGGCAGGTGCAGGCAGCGATCGATTGAAGAGCATGCATTTAGTTTTACTTGTATTTAAGAGCAGTTGGAGGCCACGGAAGGAGAGTTGTATGGCATTGAAGCTCGTCTGGAGGGTTGTTAACACAGTGTCCAAAGAAGGGCCAGAAGTATACAGAATGGTGTTGTCTCCGTAGAGGTGGATCAGAGACTCACCAGCAGCAAGAGCAACATCATTGATATATACAGAGAAGAGAGTCGGCCCAAGAATTGAACCCTGTGGCACGCCCATAGAGACTGCCAGAGGCACGGACAACAGGCCCTCAGATTTGACACACTGAACTCTGTCGGAGAAGTAGTTGGTGAACCAGGCGAGGCAATCATTTGAGAAACCAAGGCTGTTGAGTCTGCCGATGAGGATGTGGTTATTGACAGAGTCGAAAGCCTTGGCCAGGTCAATGAATACGACTGCACAGTATTGTTTCTTATCGATTGCAGTTAAGATATCGTTTAGAACCTTGAGCGTGGCTGAGGTGCACCCATGACCAGCTCTGAAACCAGATTGCATAGCGGAGAAGGTACGGTGGGATTCGAAATGGTCTGTTTGTTAACTTGGCTTTCGAAGACCTTAGAAAGGCAGGGTAGGATAGATATAGGTCTGTAGCAGTTTGGGTCAAGAGTGTCCCCCCGTTTGAAGAGGGGGATGACCGCAGCTGCTTTCCTATCTTTGGGAATCTCAGACGACATGAAAGGCAGATTTGTGGGGGTTTGTGGGGGTTGAAATGCTAAATTATAGTGGATTTATCGGTGGTGACAGAGTTTACTATCCTCAGTGCAGTGGGCAGCTGGGAGGAGGTGCTCTTATTCTCCATGGACTTTACAATGTCCCAGAACTTTTTTGAGTTTGTGTTGTAGGAAGCAAATTTCTGCTTGAAAAATCTAGCCTTGGCTTTTCTAACTGCCTGTGTATATTGGTTTCTAGCTTCCCTGAAAAGTTGCATTTCACGGGGGCTGTTCGATGCTAATGCAGAACGCCACAGGACGTTTTTGTGTTGGTTAAGGGCAGTCAGGTCTGGAGAGAACCAAGGGCTATATCTGTTCCTGGTTCTAAATTTCTTGAATGGGGCATGCTTATTTAAGATGGTGAGGAAGGCGTTTAAAAAAAATAACCAGGCATCCTCTACTGACGGGATGAGGTCGATATCCTTCCAGGATACCCGTGCCAGGTTGATTAAAAAGTCCTGCTCGCTGAAGTGTTTCAGGGAGCGTTTGATAGTGATGAGTGGAGGTCGTTTGACCGCTGACCCATTACGGATGCAGTGATCGCTGAGATCTTGGTTGAAAACAGCTGAGGTGTATTTAGAGGGCAAGTTGGTTAGGATGATATCTTTGAGGGTGCCCGTGTGGGCAAGTTGGTTAGGATGATATCTTTGAGGGTGCCCGTGTTTACGGCTTTGGGGTTGTACCTGGTAGGTTCATTGATAATTTGTGTGAGATTGAGGGCATCAAGCTTAGATTGTAGGATGGCCGGGGTGTTAAGCATGTCACAGTTTAGGTCACCTAGCAGCACGAGCTCTGAAGATAGATGGGGGGCAATCAGTTCACATATGGTATCCAGAGCACAGCTGGGGGCAGAGGGTGGTCTATAGCAGGCGGCAACGGTGAGAGACTTGTTTTTAGAGAGGTGGATTTTTAAAAGTAGAAGTTCAAATTGTTTGGGTACAGACCTGGATAGTAGGACATAACTCTGCAGGCTATCTCTGCAGTAGATTGCAACACCGCCCCCTTTGGCCGTTCTATCTTGTCTGAAAATGTTGTAGTTAGGGATGGAGATTTCAGAGTTATTGGTGGTCTTCCTAAGCCAGGATTCAGACACGGCTAAGACATCCGGGTTGGCAGAGTGTGCTAAAGCAATGAATAAAACAAACTTAGGGAGGAGGCTTCTAATGTTAACATGCATGAAACCAAGGCTTTTACGGTTACAGAAGTCATCAAAAGAGAGCGCCTGGGGAATAGTAGTGGAGCTAGGCACTGCAGGGCCTGGATTCACCTCTACATTGCCAGAGGAAATTATAATAACCTGCCTCAGAACATTACCATGCAATAAATGGACTTTGAGACAATATGTTTCGTCAGCCAAAATGGTAGTAGTGACCATAGATGGAACATGAAAATGAATGTCGTTTTTGTTATGTTATTAAAAGTTAAATGACGAAGTTATAATGAAAACATTGTAACTTGAAGAGTTTTCACACTATGTACTTGAGGTTTGCATACTGTACGTTGTATGGAAAATGTCCCGATGAAAGAGAATGTTTAAGTAAAGATGAAATGTGAAGTTAGTTGTCTAAATTGGATCTGAGTAAAGTCCAGACCTTGCCTCGTAACTAGGTACGCCCAGAGAATTGCCCTAAAGGCGGAAACGCCCATTTCTGACCCGAGGGTATAAAACATGTGAGTTATGAATTAACATATCAGACTAAGTGACCCTGAGCTGCAGCAAAGGTCTGAGTGGTCAGCAAACCCAAAACGCAACACAAGGTTGAAGAAGACAAAGGAGCCTTTTTACAACCTATGCTATGGATGAGTAGCTGTATCTAAGGGGGTGAATTCAAGCAGGACCATCCGGTCACCACTCTCCAAGGAATCGTGTGTCTACACTGTTTTTATTCCCATGCTGGAACCATCTACATTAGCCCTCCTCCGAAGACCCCTTTTCAGAGCAAGGGCGAGGAAACAGACCCCTAACAGAAAGGACACTGACATCGTTAGGATAAACAGAGAGTTACACCCGGTAACCGAAGACGGACCGTCATCAGAGAAGTCGGAATCCGGTCCATGGAGAGACACCCCATCGGAGACCTTCAACACGTAGATACATCATTATATTCTGACCCACAAGAGGGATAGTTCGCGGCAAGGTTAGGGTTAAAATAAGCATCGCTGACAAATGCACCCAAGTGTGTTTTTCTCTTGTGCACTCTCTCTCTCTCTCTTTTGAAATCACCATTTTGTGTAACACGTGCCATATTGTGTTGGCCCGATAGGGACCTGTTTCATCGTACTAAGTTCTAATCAATAGCCTAGACTGTGTTTGTGTACAGTTGAAGTCGGAAGTTTACATACACCTTAGCCAAATACATTTAAACTCAGTTTTCACAATTCCTGACATTTTTATCCTAGTAAAAATTCCCTGTCTTAGGTCAGTTAGGATCACTTTATTTTAAGAATGTGAAATATCAGAATAATAGTAGAGAAAATGATTTATTTCAGCTTTAATTTCTTTCATCACATTCCCAGTGGGTCAGAAGTTTACATACACACAATTAGTATTTGGTAGAATTGCCATTAAAATGTTTAACTTTGGTCAAATGTTTCGGGGAGCCTTCCACAAGCGTCCCATAATAAGTTGGGTGAATTTTGCCCCATTCCTCCTGACAGAGCTGGTGTAACTGAGTCAGGTTTGTAGGCCTCCTTGCTCGCACACGTTTTTTCAGTTCAGCCCACAAATTTTCTATAGGATTGAGGTCAGGGCTTTGTGATGGCCACTCCAATACCTTTGTTGTCCTTAAGCCATTTTGCCACAACTTTGGAAGTATGCTTGGGGTCATTGTTCATTTGTGACCAAGCTTTAACTTCCTGACTGATGTCTTGAGATGTTGCTTCAATATATCCACATAATAATCCATTTTGTGAAGTGCACCAGTCCCTCCTGCAGCAAAGCACCCCCACAACATGATGCTGCCACCCCCGTGCTTCACGGTTGGGATGGTGTTCTTCGGCTTGCAAGCCTCCCCCATTTTCCTCCAAACATAACGATGGTCATTATGGCCAAACAGTTCTATTTTTGTTTCATCAGACCAGAGGACATTTCTCCAAAAAGTCCCATCTTTGTCCCCATGTGCAGTAGCAAACCGTAGTCTGGCTTTTTTTATGGCGGTTTTGGAGCATTGGCTTCTTCCTTGCTGAGCGGCCTTTCAGGTTAAGTTGATATAAGACTTATTTTACTGTGGATATAGATACTTTTGTACCTGTTTCCTCCAGCATCTTCACAAGGTCCTTTGCTGTTGTTCTGGGATTGATTTGCACTTTTCGCACCAAAGTACGTTCATCTCTAGGAGACAGAACGCGTCTCCTTCCTGAGTGATATGACGGCTGGGTGGTCCCATGGTGTTTATACTTGCGTACTATTGTTTGTACAGATGAACGTGGTAACTTCAGGCGTTTGGAAATTGCTCCCAAGGATGAACCAGATATGTGCAGGTCTACAATTTTTTTCTGAGGCCTTGGTGTATGTAAACTTCAGACTTCAACTGTATGTGTGTCTTTTATTATCATTTTAGCTTGTTAGCAAATAAACAATTAACTCAATTGGTGTGCTACGGATTTATTTGGTGAGACTCGGGTTTGTGCAGATTCCCGGATTATGCGACGTTCAGAATGAGACTGTGGAGGAAATCGATTAATTAGCGACTGTTGTAAAATCGATATTCTGATATTCTTTTAGTTATTTTGGGAAATAGAAACTCGATAAAGCCAAAACTTTCCCATGGTGCCCCAGGTTAATGAGTTAATAATTACCTGATTCATTTAAAACCGTTAATCATTCGATGAGCAGCAGTTGTCACATTAATCAATACAACGTCACGACCGTAGTCTACAGTACTGCTGCCAAGAGATGAGCTATAGGTGTACCTATCATAGGAGTCCCCTCGAAGCCTACCATTGACTATGTTTATACTCTCTTTCACGGGAGAAAGCATCCGAGTGAGCGAAACAGCGCCACTCTGTCTTAGTATACAGTGAGGGAAAAAAGTATTTGATCCCCTGCTGATTTTGTACGTTTGCCCACTGACAAAGAAATTATCAGTCTGTAATTTTAATGGTAGGTTTATTTGAACAGTGAGAGACAGAATATCAACAAAAAAATCCAGAAAAACGCATGTCAAAAATTTTATAAATTGATTTGCATTTTAATGAGGGAAATAAGTATTTGACCCCTCTGCAAAACATGACTTAGTACTTGGTGGCAAAACCCTTGTTGGCAATCACAGAGGTCAGATGTTTCTTGTAGTTGGCCACCAGGTTTGCACACATCTCAGGAGAGATTTTGTCCCACTCCTCTTTGCAGATCTTCTTCAAGTCATTAAGGTTTCGAGACTGACGTTTGGCAACTCGAACCTTCAGCTCCCTCCACAGATTTTCTATGGGATTAAGGTCTGGAGACTGGCTAGGCCACTCCAGGACCTTAATGTGCTTTTTCTTGAGCCACTCCTTTGTTGCCTTGGCCGTGTGTTTTGGGTCATTGTCATGCTGGAATACCCATCCACGACCCATTTTCAATACCCTGGCTGAGGGAAGGAGGTTTTCACCCAAGATTTGACGGTACATGGCCCCGTCCATCGTCCCTTTGATGCGGTGAAGTTGTCCTGTCCCCTTAGCAGAAAAACACCCCCAAAGCATAATGTTTCCACCGCCATGTTTGACGGTGGGGATGGTTTCTTGGGGTCATAGGCAGCATTCCTCCTCCTCCAAACACGGCAAGTTGAGTTGATGCCAAAGAACTCCATTTTGGTCTCATCTGACCACAACACGTTCACCCAGTTGTCCTCTGAATCATTCAGATGTTCATTGGCAAACTTCAGACGGGCATGTATATGTGCTTTCTTGAGCAGGGGGACCTTGCGGGCGCTGCAGGATTTCAGTCCTTCACGGCGTAGTGTGTTACCAATTGTTTTCTTGGTGACTATGGTCCCAGCTGCCTTGAGATCATTGACAAGATCCTCCTGTGTAGTTCTGGGCTGATTCCTCACCATTCTCATGATCATTGCAACTCCACGAGGTGAGATCTTGCATGGAGCCCTAGGCCAAGGGAGTTTGACAGTTCTTTTGTGTTTCTTCCATTTGCGAATAATCGCACCAACTGTTGTCACCTTCTCACCAAGCTGCTTGGCAATGGTCTTGTAGCCCATTCCAGCCTTGTGTAGATCTACAATCTTGTCCCTGACATCCTTGGAGAGCTCTTTGGTCTTGGCCATGGTGGAGAGTTTGGAATCTGATTGATTGATTGCTTCTGTGGACAGGTGTCTTTTATACAGGTAAGAAACTGAGATTAGGAGCACTCCCTTTAAGAGTGTGCTCCTAATCTCAGCTCGTTACCTGTATGAAAGACACCTGGGAGCCAGAAATCTTTCTGATTGAGAGGGGGTCAAATACTTATTTCCCTCATTAAAATGCAAATCAATTTATAACGTTTTTGACATGCGTTTTTCTGGATTTTTTTGTTGTTATTCTGTCTCTCACTGTTCAAATAAACCTACCATTAAAATTATAGACTGATCATTTCTTTGTCAGTGGGCAAACGTACAAAATCAGCAGGGGATCAAATACTTTTTTCCCTCACTGTATATATGTAACCCATGTATCTGGCCAGAAATAGTATGACATGCCATACTCTGTTTGTCCAGACAGAATCAGATACATGGTCTACACATACAGAGACAGAGGGGCGCTGTTTCGTTCATTCTCATGCTTTATCTGAGATTGATGCGTCTTTCTGTTGGCGCACATCTCGTCAAGTAAATTATCAATATTTCAATATGGTATTTGGACGGTCAAGGAGGTACGGTAGCGCGGGCCGGGCCCCCCCTGCTATATCTATTATTTTATTAGTGATCACTGAGACAGAGTTGTCTTCCAGAAAACCTCTGTGGTTAGCACAAAGGGTTTATGATTATGTAAGTGAAATAACTTGAACTTTTCTGTTTGCCCAGACCTCTCTAATTGTTATGATTTGGGCCTAGTCATACATGCTGACACTATTGCTTTTTTACAATGGCTCACAGATTTTGATTTAGCTGCATATGTCCAATTCAAACTTATAATTAGCATGGTATTACTAGTCTATTACCAGATTGCTACATTAGATCATGCCCTCTAATTACTGTGACAAAATGTTTGGTAAAGTAAAGCTTTTTCCACAAATTGTTTTCTTTCCCTGATCTATAATTCTCTATTCTAGATCTGTTTTGATCTCATAGCATGTCTGGCACCCTCAAGGTTTTCAGCCATATCCCTGATACAGGTACTGTATGTGGTGTCTACTCAGATAAGTTGCTGAGCAATCTGTAGGAAGATACATTACATATTTAGCTCTTTGTAGCTTTGTACAGATGTAGGATCTAAATTTGATAATCCTGTTGCCGGGAATTTTCCTGAAATGCAGAAAATGTTAAACTTGTAGTGTATTTTAGGTTTAAAAGGGTAATTTACACAGACATTTCAGAGGAAACGAAAAATGTAGTAAACCCTACAACATTTGTATTAATTATAATCCACATAATAATTCACATTTCCTGTTGCTGCAGGATTATTGTCCTGCTGTAGCAAACTGGCTCAAATTAAGATCCTAAATCTGTAGCTCTCAGATAATTACTGAGTAGTTCCTTGTTTTCACAATGTATACTGTGCATTGTTTTGTTGAGTACATGAACCCGATCTTGCATTCTACAAGTGAAGTTTTTGACTGATCCCGGAAACCTGGTCACCCGGTTTAAATGGCACTTTGAGTTCACCACTTCTTGCAATGTGAAGACAATTGGGAGCTGAAAAGATTGCATTTCATGAACCATAAGAGGGTTGGGGAACAAAACCCGTTTGGAGATCTGTAGTAATGTTGTGTGTCTGTGAATGCATGTGCGTACATCTGTGTGTGCTTTTGTAAGTGTGTGTGTGTGTGTGTGTGTGTGTGTGTGTGTGTGTGTGTGTGAGTGTGTGTGTGTGTGTGTGTGTGTGTGTGTGTGTGTGTGTGTGTGTGTGTGTGTGTGTGTGTGTGTGTGTGTGTGTGTGTGTGTGTGTGTGTGTGTGTGTGTGAGTGAGTGAGTGTAAGATGCAGAGCCAACAAGGTGTCTGCACTCCGGACAAATCAGTTCATGCTGTGGATCTGGCAGAAATCTCTGATCGCAATCAACACACAACCAAAATGCAACATTCAAACTACATTCAAGAACCAACCAAACAACCACCCACATTTAACCATACCAAACCATGTTCTTGCTCACGAAATGTTATTTAACCTTAGAGGAACATAATGCAGATATCGCTTTTATGACCCGTGCCACACTTTAACATCCCATATGCCAGTACAGTGTGTCCCAACAGACTGTGGGTAATTTACCAGTGTGGAAGCCCCCCAGTTCGTCTCAGAGCGTGGAAGCTGGCATCTGGATATTAAGTGGCTGATGTTTTACGAGGACACAGAGGCCATAACGAATGTTGGTAGTGGTATATGGGGAAATGGAATGCACAGTGGCTTTGCACCACTTCTTAACGGAATGTGTTGAACCCCTGGGAGGAGGATAAAGTGTTTTATGGCTTGGCGCCGTAATGTTTTTTCTTTCTTGTATTCATCATTAGATACCTTTTTTGATACTCATCACAGCACAGCATGTTGCACCTGCCTGGGGAAACGTATTTTACTGCATTACATTGAAATAAGAAATGCCATCATCAACAGGAAAATAACATTTGTTTTCTCTCACGGATTGTGACCCAGGTGAGTGAGGCACGCTGTGCTATGCTGTGACACGTGCAAAAAAACTTCATCTGTATGAAATGTGATTCTTCTTTCGTGTTCTTCATCCACTTCCTCCTCGAGTTATCCCATTCATCCTCTTCATCCTCGAGTTATCCCATTCATCCTCGATTTATCCCATTCGTCCTCTTCCTCCTCAAGTTATCCCATTCATTCTATTCCTCCTCGAGTTATCCCATTAATCCTTGAGTTATCCCATTCATCCTCTTCCCCTTCGAGTTATCCCATTCATCCTCTTCCTCTTCGAGTTATCCTATTCCTCCTCGAGTTATCCCATTCATCCTCTTCCCCTTCGAGTTATCCCATTCGTCCTCTTCCTCCTCAAGTTATCCCATTCATTCTAATCCTCCTCGAGTTATCCCATTAATCCTTGAGTTATCCCATTCATCCTCTTCCCCTTCGAGTTATCCCATTCATCCTCTTCCTCCTCAAGTTATCCCATTCATTCTATTCCTCCTCGAGTTATCCCATTAATCCTTGAGTTATCCCATTCATCCTCTTCCCCTTCGAGTTATCCCATTCATCCTCTTCCTCTTCGAGTTATCCTATTCATCCTCGAGTTATCCCATTGATCTTCCTCCTCAAGTTATCCCATTCATCCTCTTCCTCCTCGAGTTATCCCATTCATCCTCTTCCTCCTCGAGTTATCCCATTCTCCAGTAAAATGTTTGGACATGTTACAGTATATGTTTGTCGTCATATATTTTCAACATCAATATCCAACATCATAAACTGGATATTACCTGTACTGTATATAATATATTGCATTGCATGTTGTTTTAATTTGAGAAAATAAAGTAGATCATCTGCCCAACATCAATCCAATAAATTACAGGGGAAAGTAGACCGGGAGTGATATCGTGTAGTCAACCGTTAAAGGCCCATTACCTCTCTGTGGTGAAGACCTGAACAACCGTAACAAGAGTGATTCTGGCTGGTTGCCAACTCAGGAGATTTAAAACGTTCCCTCTAGGATATTTAGGTCTCAGCTACAGCTCCCCTTTGTCTCTGATTAGGCGTGCCTCGTAACCTTGCTCATTTTGTCACCACTAAGTGCTGCCAACGCCAACCAATGCCAGGCCTGCTGTACTGGCACTGGCAGAGAAGAGAGGCCATTGGTGAGGGGAGGGGTGAACATTTGGAATTTAGGTTTCTGAGTAATGTTAGGTCATTTTGTATGGGCAGTATTTTCACAGTCTCCAATTGACATCAATGAATGATTGGTGCTTATCTCAACTGTGAATTATTCTTGACAAGCGATGCACTCACACATGTTACCAGTGTATTTGAGGACAAAACATAATTCACACAAAGAATCTCCCTACTTCAAACATGCACACTGGTTAATTACAAATGCTGTATGTATTATTCTGTTGTGCTTTGGCACAGGTTGTCAGACCAAGAAAAGTTTTCAGCTTCTACTTTTGAATTTCAGATGTGATGAAAGTGAATGAAGACTTTCCAATAATAAGGTAACATGTCCTTCTGACTATTTGACAGATCATTTCTGTGATAGCCCGGACTCCACTTATAAACCAATTACACCATAAAAATGTACTTAGAAGTGTTGATATCTACGGGACAAAATAATCTTCTGTATGCTAAAAGTTTTGTTCCAAATGATAAAGTATACAGTAGCATCATTCCTTTTGAAGGTAGCGATGTGGTAAAACAGGATATGAAAACAGGCCTATTTGTTAGTACAGGGTTTCACAAGTCAACCCTGTGTTAGGACACTAAATTGGGCTAATTGGGATGATATTTACATTCAAGGAGAGAAATTAAATTCACATTGAAATGTAGCACTGGGTCTGGACAAAAAATGATAGCAGTGTAGAGAAAGTGAGCTGAAGATGAATCTTTATTGCAAGTGATATAACAATGGCAGGTCCATAATCATTGTTGTAACCTGATGAAATTCACCAATGCATAAAATGCACCTTTTGACTTGAAAAGTTTCTAAACACCTGTACTGTACAAATACACCTACACAAATGAGCACTGTACTTGATTTATTTAGATATTGCATAAGAGGATACGTGTATCTTTCTGAAAGCTCCACAGCCAGATGCCAAACAGGTTGAACAAATTCTGACTGAAACCCCCTCTAGAACTTAATTACTGCCTTTGAAACAAAAAACAAAGAAGAACTATTGTAGGATTGCCTGAGGGGCAGATCTACCCAAGGCGGAAACAATCACGTTTTCACATTCCGTTCATTCTCTGAGCCAACTGAGCTTGTTTGAGGAGAACATTGGTGTATTCACAAGGAACCAAATGGAAACAAATAGGCCCGAAACAGGCAGAAGGGACTAACCTGAACATGTCCAATAACAAAACCCTTGTTTTCGTTACAAAAATGTTTTGCTATGGTTTGCTACAGTCTGCACTAATGAATACTCTCCATTTGTACCTGCGTGGCCAATTCAGCGATTCGGAACCAAGTGTCCACCGAAAGCAAGGGGAAATGCATTGGGTTTTAAATGCGCTTTTATATTGACAGTTTAAAGCTGGGTAATGTCCCATCTGTCTCCCCCTACCATTGGTGCTCTGCGGACTCCATCTTACTGCCTCTTTAATTAGTGATTAAAGTGGCACGACGGAACGGATGGAAGGTTTATATACCCGAGTGGAATTAGAAGGGTGGGTGATGGGGTGGTAACAGTGGGGGATGGTGGCAGCCAAAATTGGCAGGGGATGCGATCGATTTAGGTGGGATTGTGTCGTGTGTTGTAGGCTTGATTGTGAATGTGAGTTTACACACAGTGGTTTCGCATTGCCTTGTTCTGGCATTCATGAAAGGGTCAGGAATGTGAAATGATTGGTACATAGAGCAAGTATTCCACATTCAAAGCATATTGCACATTGATAATAAACCACCCCATCAGTTATTATTGTTCATTTTTAACCTTTATTTAACTAGACAAGTCAGTTAAGAACATATTCTTATTTACAATGACCACCTACCCCAACCAAACCCTCCCCTAACCCGGACAACGCTGTTCCAATTGTTCTTATGACTTTAAAATAAATATGGTCATACTTAGTGACAGTACAAAATTGGCACCATATTACGGATGACAGAGCATTTTCTGCCCAGCATCCTCTGAACGATGCACAGACACTATTCAAATGGCTGCTGACTAGGTCTAAGGTCCCTTCTAATAGGTTCTCCAACTCACAAAACTGACATTTCTCAGTACAGAGCACTCTGTGAACGGTGCAACATCAGTTTGCTGTGCACTCCGAGACAGTTCTGGTTGTCCCGCTTCGCATGCCGCTCTCAGCTCTCATCTCGCTCCCTCATTTGCATAGGGAGCGACATGTCACATATTCTGGCCTATCCAGACAAAGGATCGATTTTCCCTGGCTGTGAACCTCGCAGCTCTGCTTACAATATGGCATATGACACGGGACACCATAGCGATTGCACAGTTTAATCTCGCTGTGAGCTCTCAACATAGAGAAATCAGCTCATGCTTAAAGATGTAACAACCTTATACAGAACCCTTACAGATCATTTGTCTGCAGTTATGGACTGTCCTCTTCAATTCAAACCACAGGTATTCAATGTGTTTCAAGTCCAGAGACTGACACTTGATTTTGTGGCCAATTAACAATTTCTTTGTGGATTTTGATGTGTGCTTGGGTTATTGTCTTGCTGGAAGATCCATTTGTGGCCAAGTTTCAACCTCCAAGCAGAGGCAACCAGGTTTATGGCTAAAATGTCCTGGTACTGGGTGAAGTTCATGACAAGGGCCCCGAAGGAAGCAGAATAACCCCATAACAACAAAGATTCACAACTATATGTCACTGTAGGTATGGACTTCCTTTCTGCTCATGCATTCTCATTTCAACGACAAACCCCAGCATGGCTAAAGAGCTCTATTTTCACGTCATCCAACAAATGTAAATGCCTGCAGTTTGGCAATTGTATTGGAACCGGTGCTTTGGATGACATGAACAGAGAGCAACTCAGGGGCAACAGTGTTACTCAGTGTTACTCAGGGGCAACAGTGTTACTCAGTGTTACTCAGGGGCAACAGTGTTACTCAGGGGCAACAGTGTTATTCAGGGACAACAGTGTTACTCAGTGTTACTCAGGGGCAACAGTGTTACTCAGGGGCAACAGTGTTATTCAGGGTCAACAGTGTTACTCAGTGTTACTCAGGGGCAACAGTGTTACTCAGTGTTACTCAGGGGCAACAGTGTTACTCAGTGTTACTCAGTGTTACTCAGGGGCAACAGTACTACCCATTGTTACTCAGGGGCAACAGTGTTACTCAGTGTTACTCAGGGGCAACAGTGCTACTCGGTGTTACTCAGGGGCAACAGTACTACCCAGTGTTACTCAGGGGCAACAGTGTTACTCAGTGTTACTCAGTGTTACTCAGTGTTTCTCAGGGGCAACAGTGTTACTCAGTGTTACTCAGGGGCAACAGTGTTACTCAGTGTTACTCAGGGGCAACAGTGTTACTCAGTGTTACTCAGGGGCAACAGTGTTACTCAGTGTTACTCAGTGTTACTCAGGGGCAACAGTGTTACTCAGTGTTTCTCAGGGGCAACAGTGTTACTCACTGTTACTCAGTGTTACTCAGGGGCAACAGTACTTCTCAGTGTTACTCAGGGGCAACAGTACTTCTCAGTGTTACTCAGGGGCAACAGTACTACCCATTGTTACTCAGGGGCAACAGTGTTACTCAGTGTTATTCAGGGGCAACAGTACTACCCAGTGTTACTCAGGGGCAACAGTGCTACTCAGTGTTACTCAAGGGCAACAGTGTTACTCAGTGTTACTCAGGGGCAACAGTGTTACTCGGTGTTACTCAGGGGCAACAGTGTTACTCAGTGTTACTCAGGGGCAACAGTGCTACTCGGTGTTACTCAGGGGCAACAGTGTTACTCAGTGTTATTCAGGGGCAACAGTACTACCCAGTGTTACTCAGGGGCAACAGTGCTAATCAGTGTTACTCAAGGGCAATAGTACTACTCAGTGTTACCCAGGGGCAACAGCACTACTCAGTGTTACTCAGGGGCAACAGTACTTCGCAGTGTTACTCAGGGGTAACAGTACTTCTCAGTGTTACTCAGGGGCAACAGTACTACTCGGTGTTACTCAGGGGTAACAGTACTTCTCAGTGTTACTCAGGGGCAACAGTACTTCTCAGTGTTACTCAGGGGCAACAGTACTACTCAGTGTTACTCAGGGGCAACAGTACTTCTCAGTGTTACTCAGGGGCAACAGTACTACTCAGTGTTACTCAGGGGCAACAGTACTTCTCAGTGTTACTCAGGGGCAACATTTCTTCTCAGTGTTATTCAGGGGCAACAGTACTACTCAGTGTTGCTCAGGGGCAACAGTACTTCTCAGTGTTACTCAGGGGCAACAGTACTTCTCAGTGTTACTCAGGGGCAACAGTACTTCTCAGTGTTACTCAGGGGCAACAGTACTTCTCAGTGTTACTCAGGGGCAACAGTACTACTCAGTGTTACTCAGGGGCAACAGTAATACTCAGTGTTATTCAGTGCTACCCAGGGGAAACAGTGCAAGGAAGCCTCACAACTGCACCTCACATTCCTCTGTCAACAGCCCTGGAGAGGACAGACAAGGTGCTCCCATTAACTAAGACTTCCTCATGTTTCTAAGAAGAGATCTTTCAACATACAGGGTTGTGTTCAGTGGGCATGAAATAGAACAAAACACTCAAAAACAGGGAGCTACTATCTGAACTTGTCTAATAACAAAAACGTTTTCATTTTCCGTTGCAAGTCATTTTGCAAGACGTGTGCCCTGATGAACACAACCCAGGGCAGACGTTGATTCACCTGCAGATAGTACAGTCGTGGCCAAAAGCTTTGAGAATGACACAAATATAAATTTTCACAAAGTCTGCTGCCTCAGTTTGTATGATGGCAATTTGCATATACTCCAGAATGTTTTCAAGAGTGATCAGATCGATTGCAATTAATTGCAAAGTCCCTCTTTGCCATGCAAATGAACTGAATCCCCCAAAAACATTTCCACTGCATTTCAGCCCTGCCCCTTCCACAATTTCAGCCCTGTTAATGATTCTCTCATTAACACAGGTGTGAGTGTTGACAAGGACAAGGCTGGAGATCACTCTGTCGTGCTGATTGAGTTCGAATAACAGACTGGAAGCTTCAAAAGGAGGGTGGTGCTTGGAATCATTGTTCTTCCTCTGTCAACCATGGTTACCTGCAAGGAAACATGTGCCGTCATCATTGCTTTGCACAAAAAGGGCTTCACAGGCAAGGATTGCTGCCAGTAAGATTGCACCTAAATCCACCATTTATCGGATCATCAAGAACTTCAAGGAGAGCGGTTCAATTGTTGTGAAGAAGGCTTCAGGGTGCCCAAGAAAGTCCAGCAAGCGCCAGGACCGTCTCCTAAAGTTGATTCAGCTGCGGGATCGGGGCACCACCAGTACAGAGCTTGCTCAGGAATGGCAGCAGGCAGGTGTGAGTGCATCTGCGTGCACAGTGAGGCAAAGACTTTTGGAGGATGGCCTGGTGTCAAGAAGGGCAGCAAAGAAGCCACTTCTCTCCAGGAAAAACATCAGGGACAGACTGATATTCTGCAAAAGGTACAGGGATTGGACTGCTGAGGACTGGGGTAAAGTCATTTTCTCTGATGAATCCCCTTTCTGACTGTTTGGGGCATCCGGAAAAAGCTTGTCCGGAGAAGACAAGGTGAGCGCTACCATCAGTCCTGTGTCATGCCAACAGTAAAGCACCCTGAGACCATTCATGTGTGGGGTTGCTTCTCAGCCAAGGGAGTGGGCTCACTCACAATTTTCCTAAGAACACAGCCATGAATAAAGAATGGTACCAACACATCCTCCGAGAGCAACTTCTCCCAACCATCCAGGAACAGTTTGGTGACGAACAATGCCTTTTCCAGCATTATGGAACACCTTGCCATAAGGCAAAAGTGATAACTAAGTGGCTCGGGGAACAAAACATCGATATTTTGGGTCCATGGCCTGGAAACTCCCCAGACCTTAATCTCATTGAGAACTTCGGTCAATCCTCAAGAGGCGGGTGGACAAACAAAACCCCACAAATTCTGAGAAACTCCAAGCATTGATTATGCAAGAATGGGCTGCCATCAGTCAGGCTGTGGCCCAGAAGTTAATTGACAGCATGCCAGGGCAGATTGCAGAGGTCTTGAAAAAGAAGGGTCAACACTGCAAATATTGACTCTTTGCATCAACTTCATGTAATTGTCAATAAAAGCCTTTGACACTTATGAAATGCTTGTAATTATACTTCAGTATTCCATAGTAACATCTGACAAAAATATCTAAACACTGAATCAGCAAACTTTGTGGAAATTAATATTTGTGTCATTCTCAAAACTTTTGGCCACGACTGTAGAGTTATCAGTTTAAAAACAACAGCTTCTGATCAAATTTAATTAGCCAATTACCTGACAGGGCCAATGAGAACCTAGTGTGCATATGACCCCCCTCCAACCATTATATGACCCCCCTCCAGCCACTTTTGATTGTGATGGCGCTGACAGAGATGGTCGCCTCGCTTCGAGTTCTTAGGAAGCTATGCAGTATTTAGTTTTAATATGTATTATTTCTACAAGCATTTAATTACACTCACATTAACATCTGCTAACCATGTGTAGGTGGCAAATAAAATTTGATTTGATTTGATATGACCCCCCTCCAGCCAACATATGGCCCCCCTCAGCCAACATATAACCCCTCTCCAGCCACTATGTGACCCCCCTCCAGCCAATTTATGACCCCCCTCCAACCAATAAATGACCCCCCTCCAGCCACTATATGACCCCCCTCCAACCAATATATGACCCCCCTCCAACCACTATATGACCCCCCTCCAACCAATATATGGCCCCCCTCCAACCAATATATGGCCCCCCTCCAACCAATATATGACCCCCCTCCAACCAATATATGGCCCCCCTCCAACCAATATATGGCCCCCCTCCAACCAATATATGACCCCCCTCCATCCAATATATGGCCCCCCTCCAACCAATATATGGCCCCCCTCCAACCAATATATGGCCCCCCTCCAACCAATATATGGCCCCCCTCCCCTCCAACAATGGAAAAGGCATTGTTCGTCACCAAACTGTTCCTGGATGGTTGGGAGAAGTTGCTCTCGGAGGATGTGTTGGTACCATTCTTTATTCATGGCTGTGTTCTTAGGAAAATTGTGAGTGAGCCCACTCCCTTGGCTAATATATGGCCCCCCTCCAACCAATATATGACCCCTCCAACCACTATATGGCCCCCCTCCAACCAATATATGACCCCTCCAACCACTATATGGCCCCCCTCCAACCAATATATGACCCCTCCATCCAATATATGGCCCCCCTCCAACCAATATATGACCCCCCTCCAACCAATATATGGCCCCCCTCCAACCAATATATGGCCCCCCTCCAACCACTATATGACCCCCCTCCAACCAATATATGACCCCCCTCCAACCAGTATATGACCCCCCTCCAACCAATATATGGCCCCCCTCCAGCCACTATATGACCCCCCTCCAACCAATATATGGCCCCCCTCCAACCAATATATGGCCCCCCTCCAACCAATATATGGCCCCCCTCCAACCAATATATGACCCCCCTCCAACCAATATATGGCCCCCCTCCAACCAATATATGACCCCCCTCCAACCAATATATGGCCCCCCTCCAACCAATATATGGCCCCCCTCCAACCAATATATGACCCCCCTCCAACCAATATATGGCCCCCCTCCAACCAATATATGACCCCCCTCCAACCAAATATAGCCCCCATCCAGCAAAAATATGACTCCTCCATCCAATATATGACCTCCCTCCAGTGATAATATGGCCCCCCTCCAGTCAATTTCTTGGGTAGTAGGAATCAGAATCCTCCATCTTTGTGTTTCACAGAGAAGGTACTGTGTACTGCCTGGTTGTAAAAAAAAACTGTGGTATTGTCCTTCTACCACGTGAAACATGTTGATTACAGGAATTAGTCTGATGTACCAACTCCTTAGCCCCGTGGTTGGAGTGTACACCCTGAGATTGCAAGTTAGGGAGTTCAATCCCTCATCTAGTCACACCAAAGGTTGTGAAAATGAGGCACAATCTGTCTCTAACTGGCATTAGGGAGATAGATCAAGGGGGTGTAGGGCATAACTCCCTACTGTACATTGCAACTATTGGTTTATAGTGAACACATTGTTATTGTTTTACCACATTACAACACAATTTCCAGCCAGTTGATCAGTTCAGGTTGCAATTTCACTACATCTTGGAACGCTTTACAGTACATTGTATGGAGTTTCACTACATCTTAGAGCATTTTACAGTACATTGTATGGAGTTTCACCACATCTTAGAGCATTTTACAGTACATTGTATGGAGTTTCACTACATCTTAGAGCATTTTACAGTATGTTGTATGGAGTTTCACTACATCTTAGAGCATTTTACAGTACATTGTATGGAGTTTCACTACATCTTAGAGCATTTTACAGTATGTTGTATGGAGTTTCACTACATCTTAGAGCATTTTACAGTACGTTGTATGGAGTTTCACTACATCTTGGAACGCTTTACAGTACGTTGTATGGAGTTTCACTACATCTTAGAGCATTTTACAGTACGTTGTATGGAGTTTCACTACATCTTGGAAAGCTTTACAGTACATTGTATGGAGTTTCACTACATCTTGGAACGCTTTACAGTATATTGTATGGAGTTTCACTACATCTTAGAACATTTTACAGTGCGTTGTATGGAGTTTCACTACATCTTGGAACGCTTTACAGTACATTGTATGGAGTTTCACTACATCTTAGAGCATTTTACATTGCGTTGTATGGAGTTTCACTACATCTTAGAGCATTTTACCGTACGTTGTATGGAGTAACTCAACAACATAGCACATTATTGTGGCCTATACGCCTTAATGTTGCCCCTTCTGATAAATACGTAATTAGCCAATTAACTGACAGGGCTACTGAGAACCTTGAGATGCCTGGTTTAGACAAGGCCTGAAGGGGATGGTCAATCGCTGGTATTTCCTATTGTTTGGCCTAGCAGCACCCCGGTAAAGCCGAGGGGCTTGAGGAATCTACTTTTTGAAGTATTGATGACAGCCATGGGAGTCTGCTCTGTGATTTTACCTTGACAGCCAGCCGGTCAGCAAATCAATACAAACCTAAAGTCATTTGATCCAATACGCTGGCTAATGAGGAATTCTCTACACTCCCACTTTTTCCTTGGAGGGGTGTAGAGAGCTGTGGGAGCAAAAAGGTTATTGAGCCAGCAGACTACAGGAATGGGGAATGCATTTGGTCCAAACAAAGGGTATCTTGGACTCTTTAAATCTCTAACTAAATCAATAGATCTCTCAGTTTTACTGTTTTTATGTATCCTTATAATTATTTATCCCAGCCAAGTCTCTTTTGTGTGTTTACCTGTTTACAGATTTTCCTTTGGTTAAATCCGGGAAACATTAATTTCTAATATTTGGTTTCTATCTAGTGGACTCCTTTTGAATAACAAAATTGACAACAATCGTCTGTTGATGAAGACAATAGTGTGGATTACCCATTTGAAATTTAACTTGATCATTTTTTTTATATTGATGCACATCAACATGTATGTTTTTTTATTTGGAATCCTATGAATCTGTGTGTAGAACAACCTACTGCACTGTTTGTGTCACATTATACTCTAAGAGTCATTTATTGATCTATTGAAGCAATCGTTAATATCTATCCAAAGGCTGAAACATATTTGGTAATTTATGTAGGTCTATGTGGCTCCCGGATGGTGCAGCGGTCTAAGGCACTGCATCTCAGTGCAAGAGGTGTCACTACAGTCCCTGGATCAAATCCAGGCTGTATCACATCTGGCTGTGATTGGGAGTCCCATAGGGTGGTGCACAATTGGTCTAGGGTAGGCCATCATTATAAATAAGAATATATTCTTAACTGACTTTCCTTGTTAAATATGTCACTCAGCCTGTTTTATAAGACAGTCCAAGTGTGTAATCATTAGTGCACACCGTAGAAAACAGTTCTCAATGGAGAACGTTTTACTGTAAAAACGAGAGTTTCTATTGGCCAAATTCAAGTTAGGTCCCACTTCCGTTTGGTTTGGTTCCTAATGAATACACCCCAGATAACCATCGTAGTGGCTTTCAAATACCCATGGAGACACCAGTTGAAAGATTTGAGATGCACATCCAAAATCCCATTGAAAGTCAAGAATCCAATGGCTTGAAGAATAACACTTAAAATGTTTTATAATAGAATCCAAAATGATAAGTGCAAGGTAAACAAAGGTTTCAATATTACATTTAAACTAAAAAGATCAAGGTAAGACATATGCGGTAAAAATATATATGAATCATGTATGCCTTCTCGGTATCCAAAACATTTGCCATTGCTAGCAGGCATTACTTCCTGACTCTAAATACTCAATTAACCTATCTGGGCGGGCCCCCACATAGGCGTAATTGGCCTATTCTCATCCAAATCATAAGACCACATAACCAAATGAATGTATACACCTTATATAGAAATGAAATTAAGTTATTCTAAATGGCCTAATATTACCTAATAAACAAATATTTGCATAACCAAAGAAATATAGAAACTGGTTCGAACAACCATTGTAATCCAGTAAATTAACACTAGAGGGCGCCATAGTTCTTAAAACAACACAGAGCCACTATCTCTATCAAACAGCCGAAGGAGTGGGAGACTACAGCACATGAGAAAGAAAGGCATTGAAACCAAGCAAAACCAGAAGCAATGGAGTGCTGTTAATATGTAAGAACCAGATTGAACACACTTTTTACAAGTAGGCTAATTGTGTCTCTTTTGAAGGTTAGCTGTCATTATTTGTGAACATTTATAAAAATGTCTAAGCATTTCTAAGCATTCTATGCATTACCCTTTATAATATTTATAATAATTGATAACACATGAATAAACAATATGTAATTAAAATATTATGGCTTTGATGTACAATTCACGTCATGGCTCCATTTTGTACGTGTGTTCTGTTCCTTTGAATGAGTACTTCTAATACAAAGATACATTTGAAATGGGTTCAAAAAGGTTTTGAGAAAACTGCACATACAGTACAGCTGAGGCAAAAACTGATTGAGAAAATAGTTTTTTAGACGTCATGAAGTCATGGCTTAATCTTCCCAATAATTAATATGCAAAGTGTTGATTCATTTGTTTTTCCAGAGATTTCATGGAAAATCAAGTTGTTTTTTCAGCAACAGTTTCTATGTGACTCAAAATAACTCTCGCACCCACCCACTCCAGTAAATCTAGTTTAGTTATTGAATGTGTGTGTTGGCTGTAGTAGTGGGATTATTAACACCCATTGTGGTCAACAATGAGTCTTTGGCTATGCCCTGTTATGAAACACTCACTGTACAAAGGTAGGTCAGACTGACTAATTTATTGCAATGTACACACAGAAGCAGAGGTGTGACCAAGTCACTATTATTCGAGTCACAAGCAAGTCTCAAGTCACAAGGTCCGACTCTCAAATCGAGTCCCAAGTAGAACGGGTCAAGCGTGGAGCGCTGGCCACGTAGCCTATTTCTATGCGCACTGAGAGGCGCGCTCCTATTACGCGCAACAAAAATGACAGACACATGGGATTTATGCCGCGTTGAGAACAACTGGGAACTCGGAAAAATAAGATGTCAAATCATGACGTCAGTGATCTTCAGGTCGGAAAGTCGGAGCTCTAGAAAGAGGCCCGAGTTCCCGAGTTAGAATTCCGAGTTGGATGACCGTTCAAATCGATGTTTCCCAGTCGGAGCTCGTTCTTTTCCGAGTTCCCAGATGTTTTGAACACACTGAAGGCGTCAGTCGGAGGTTTCGAGTTCCCAGTTGATTTTAACGTGGCAACAGACACACGGAAATCCGGCATAACCCATGAAAGGGAAATACTGTAACTATGAACAAAGGAAACCATACATTGAATTAAATACACAGAACTTCTACCTCATGACTTTTGCGAAAGTTATGTGTACT